>NW_024354500.1:3111210-3169650 GCF_902729225.1 Pteropus medius | reverse complement strand
AGAGAAAGAAACCCTACAAACTGTCTTTCTAACCCTTTTTCTTCCTAATTCATTTCCTTCCAGTGTCCTTCACAAATTTTTCGATCAGCCATAGCTTTGTCTTGAATTATCAAATTCCTCCACTCAGCTGAAAACACTCATCTCTTGGCACTGAAAAAGAAAAAACTAGTCTTTTCAATATTGTTATGTTCTCAAATTATTAAATACATTTCTTCATCTCCCATTCAACCACTTGATCCCTAACTCTTCACATTCTGTCTTCTATCTCTGTCACACTAATAAACCACTTGTTTATGAATTCCATAGCTTATGTTTTTTAATTCCTTTCTCCTTGATCTCTCTATAATTAATTCTAGATGTTCTTCATAGTGACTTTCTTGAAATGCTTTTCTTCCTCTCCCAATGTTATGGTCCGGATTGTGTCCTCTCAAAAACTCCTATGTTCAGTTCTAATATCCAGAACCTCAGTAACTCTGTGTGTGTGTGTGTGTGTGTGTAAGATAGGTGCCTTTAAAGAGGTGATTAATTTAAAATGAGGTGATGGGTTGGCCCTCATCTAATCTGACAGGTATCCTTATAAAAGAGAACATTAGGACACACAAAGAGACCCTAGGGATACTTGTGCACAAACAAAAGACTCCGAGTGACACAGTAAGAAGGCAGCCACCTGCAAACCAAAGAGAGAGGCCTCAGAAGAATGCAAACCTGCTAACATTTTGAATTTGGACTTCTGGCCTCCATAATGGCGAGATAATAAATTTTTGTTTAAGTTACACAGTCTACAGTATTTTCTTATGGCAGCCTGATTGCTCTGTACTCAATTACAATGTCGGTAGGCTTCCCCACACCACCACCAATTCTCCAACACTAGCTGGACATCCTAGTTAATTGTGAGACCACCTACCCAGAGGTAGCATCGTATTCCACAGATTAAAAGCTCAGTCCTATATGACTGCTCCCTCATGCACTTCAGACATTAATTCTAAGCTCAAGTTGTCACTGGTACTTCTGACTCACTTAGATTGGACCTCCTCTGGGGCTTCTATTAGTTTGTCAGAGCACAGAACTCAGAGAAACATTTTACTCACTAGATTACAAATTTATTATAAAAAGATATAACTCAGACACAGCCAGATGGGAAAAAATATATAGGGAAGGGCATGGGGAAAGGGTGCAGAGATTCTATGATCTCTGAGGGCCCCACTCTCCCTGAATTTCCACATGTTCACCAGCCCAGAAGCTCTCCAAAATCTCTCCTTTTAGGTTTTTGTGGAAGTTTCATTTCAAAGGCATGATTGATTAAATCATTGGCCATTGGTTGTTGAACTCAATATCCAGCCCCTTTCCCCCCATCCTTGGAGGTCTGGAGTGGCACTGAGAGTTCCAACCCTCTAATCACATAGCTGGTTCTCCTGGCAACCAGCCCTAACTCTTAGGTGGATCCAAAAGTCACCTCATTAACATTAAAGACACATTTATCTCTATTACCACTTAGAAAATTCCTAGGGTTTTTGGAGCTTTGTTCGGGGAATGGAGTCAGACCATTGTGATTTATAATAAGAAATATGTACAGAAATATGTATTTCTTATTATATGTAATACATCACTCAGCCCTAGCAAGCTAAAATATGCCCTGAACACTAGAAATCTCACTTCTGTCCTGCCACCCTTCATCTGTGTGGCCTGGCTCATCTTCCTTTTCACTCATCTGAATGTCAGATTTACCTCCCAAATTTTACCGTAAACTTTTCTTTAATGTTGACCTCTTCATTAATTACTTTCTAAGTGGTCTATAGTCACTTCCAACAGATCACTCTAAAATCAATACACTCAATTCCAACAGCACACATAAAATGTCTCCTTTTTTATGTTATCAGATGCACAACTCCACCTCAGTGTCACACACCAGTGCTTCCAATTCAGCATATCCAATATTATACTTATCTCCACACATTCGAGACATTACACACTTTTTGTTCTTTATATAGTCCATTCATATCCCATGTCCGTTAATGGTGCCACCTCTTCTTTCTTCTTAATTCTTGAAACTCGTCTTTAATTTATCCTTTTGCAGCATCTTTCATTTCATTCCCTCTTTATCCATGTTGCCAATGCTAGAGTTCAGATCTTGGTTATTAATGGAGAACTTTGATATCTCTAGCTGAATCCAAGCCCCTCTATATTCTACCCCAAAGGAAAAAAAAAAAAGCACTGATGGGGGCAGAGTGAAGAACATTGTTAGGCCATGGTGCTGAGGGGTAAGAGCTTTTGCAGTGAGTATGAAAGTGATTCAGAGCTCTCGGTTTTATGAAATGTGTTCCTTTCCCCTTGGATTTGTATGTGTGTGTATCCTATTTTTGTTTATTTTCTATCTCTCTACTTCTTTTCTTCTTGTAAAAAGAGGGTAACATCCCCTCTTTCCTTTTCATAAAATTTACCCTCATCCCCATATCAAACTTTAGAAAACAATACAGGAACAAGAAATGGTCTATGAGGAGGAGAAACATGGACAAGAATGCTTAAAGGCATAGTATATAGTAGATTGCTTAAAGGCATAGTATATAGTAGAATGCTTAAAGGCATAGTATATAGTAGATTTTCTACTAAATAATGTGGATGTTTCATAAGATACTGCTACTCTGCCTGGTCAGAACTCAACATATTCCACTCCTGTAAAAATTTCATCTGGTAGTTTTTCAGTGAATAGCTTCCAGAAGTTGTCCTGTCTCAGTAATTATTCTTTGCACGGCTCGTGAAGTCTTATCATATGTAACAATTTCATGGTTAAAAACTTATTGGAACCCCCTACATACATCCTGATGCTCTTTCCTTGTGTTGCTCCCTCTCCTACAGTTCCACCCTGAAAATTCCAGCTACCTTAGCATCCCTGATCTCTGCTTTGCTAGCTCAACTGAGCGAAATGCCACCTTTATAATGATCCCTCTCCCTGCTCCATAGTCTGGAATGTGCATCCAGTAGAACACTGAAACAATTGTAGATCTCAGCATATTTTTTCCCTAAGGGCAAACAGTCCTGCTTTGGCTATTGCCTAATATTTAAAAATTGTGTTTCATATAAGTTGCTCATAAATTTTACCTAGTTCTTTACATAGGAAGGAAAGTCTGGTACCAGTTACTCCATCATGACCAGAAGTAGAATTACTCAGATACAATTTTTATTCCCATTTTACAGAAGAGGAAACTGAGGCACAGATAACTAAAATAATTGGCTCCAAATCTCATAAATATTGAATGGTGAGCCAGAATTCAGATATTGATCTCTGTGACAAGCCTATTATCAATACATGGTACTGAACCTCCTCTCGTGGACAAATAGGATCCTTTAGATTCCTTCAGGTTCTATAAAAGTCAAATATTAACTCCGGTAGTAGTGATAGCAACAGCAATGATGATGATGATAAGAATGGCATTATGTATATGTAAATAGTAATTTATAATTTAAAGTAATTTTTTGTTCATTTCATTGATCCTTACCGAGCTTCCAAATTTTCTCATTTCTCTTTCACTATTACCTCCACTGTTTTACCTGTGCTGGAGAAAAAAGCTGTAACTTTCGCCATGTTTCTAAGAAAAGGTGTGCATGCTCTCACTGATATAACACTTTAAATTAAGTTTGTCAAGTGAGATAGAAAGAGGATGATCAACTTGTGTAAAGGGAATTTCAAAATGTTTTAAAACTATTCATTAGCTGAAAAGTAGCTTCCTGTATTTTTGTGTGGGTAGAAATAGTCTAGATCAAAACGATCTGATCTTAGTTTATTTGATAGCTTCTGAAAGTTGTTCAGTGGCATGGTAGATTTTACAGACTCATAGAATTTAGTTTTTGAAAGGTTGCTCATAAGTGCTTTTGTTTCAATAATCACATTATTGAATTCAAACAAAAGCTAAAAATCAAATGAAATAGGAAAGTATTCAAGGTTCTGACCATCTGAGATTATACACACAAAATTGGACATATTGAGTTTTCTAGATCCAGAAATCTGGATTAGAATTTTACTAACACAAGGGTGTAACCAATGTGAAAATCACTGTGACATTTAGTCTTAAATTATGATATTTATAATTTTCTCAATCATGTACATTGTATTCTCTACATGCATAAATGTTTGAATCATTCTTTTAAGATTAGTTCCTAAAGGAGAAATAAAAAAAAACTGAATATTAAAATGTTAGTAACACAAGTAGAAAAGCAAAATATTACTATGCTAGTTGAATAGAAGATGATTATTTTTAAATGTAGGTTTTTGAAGAGAGGAAGTATATGAAACTTAATCTCTAATCACAAAAGAGCACAATGATTGCTCTTGTTGTTCTGTTGTTGCTGACCTTGCATTTATAATATTTTTTCATTTCTACAAGATCAACCTTATTTGTTTTCCTCTTCCTTTCTGAATGCAACACCATTAAGAAAAAATTGGGGGCCTCCAAAAAAGACAAATAAAGTCCCCATTGACTCCTCGTGACAAAGTCTTGTTTAAAGTAAAGAGTTTACCCCAAAACTTGGAGGTTCACATATTTTCATGAATAAAAAGCACACGGATTATTCTAGAAAGAGCAATTTCCTACTTAAAAGTGTCTATATCCTCAAAAAAAGGTTAAGCATGTGGTTATAATGGGAAGACATGGGGTAATAGGAAGGGTACAGGTTTGGGAGTCACGGCCATAGATGCAAATTCTAGCTTCATTAATTACTAGTTTCATTATCTGACTTTAGTATCCTTGTTTATTAAAAATTACATTAAAATCCAGAGCATAGGATTATAAAAGGGTGAAAATTATAATTTTATTACAAGATCAGTTTTCATTCATCACACTTCTGAAATCAGAGCCATATTTACCCATCAGATCTTCATGCATTTTTAGACCATATTTGAAACAACAGCTGAACTGAGCTAACTGTAGGGCAAATATATGTGTCACAGAGAGAGGACTATCTTCAGTATATAGACTTGGGATAGAAAAAGCAGCATGGTTAACAGTGTGGTCAATTGTTCATTCTCTTCCAGCACAGCTCTACTCATGATCACACACTTTTGGAAGGTTTCTACAACAAAGACATCTCCCAAGGTACACTGCAGGAGGGACATTCCCTCACTATGGCAGGGAACCCTGGCCACATCCTACCTGCCCTCATGACAACGTGCTTCATGTGTGGGGATAATGGAGCTCCTACCTCATTTATTGGATGCCCTCACTTGTCCCTAAATTAATATTTCTGCCAAATGCTTGGCTAATTTAAAATTTAAATTCTCAATAAATGACATGTCAGAAGTCATTATTTGTAGTTCTAAAGGACTGTCTTTGCTCATGTGAAGTCAGGAGGCCCAAGAGCCTCTTCCTGGAACTAATCTTTATAGAGGTTTAAGAAGATTAATAAAAAGATCTAGAATACATTATGAATTGAGTATGACAAATAAGTGTGTGAGGAAATGGAAAAGGTAAGAAAATGGGCTTAAATTTGTTGTAGGACTCTAAAATATAATCATTTTTTATTAGTATCATTTTTTACTCTCTTGCTCATTTCAACATTCTATAGCCTTATCCATCTTGTCCTTCCCCTGTCCTGTCCTATTTTCTTCCCTTTTTCAGTATGCTCTTGAGCTCATCTTCCTTTTAAAGCAGCACTATCCAAGTTGAGGTATTATACATAGCCAAATGGCGCATGATTTGAACAACTTTTGCACTGCAGCAATGTGGACATAACTCTCTGATTATATCAGTGTGAAAAAAACTTGACATATAAATCTATGCAAGGTGCAACCACTGTGAATATTCGAGCCAGTCTGGCTGCCGGTCACTGGAGTACATCTTTGCATACACTATCAAAGGTCAATACTGAAAGAACATTTTAGAATGAAAAACAATGCCTATTTCAACCTAGATTGCTACAGAGAATACCACAAACCATGGTACATGAAAATTTCCATTGAGTAGTGCTGATTGTTTTCTCTTGCATTAATTTCAGTTCAACTTGCCTGGACTGTTTCAGTAAAAGCAATAAAAAGCAAAAGCAAGGCCAACTCATACCTTTTCCAGAACACAAAAATTACTGTACTCGAGTACAGAATTCTAAAGTAAAGAACATGTTATATAAAATGACATTCTGAAACAAATTAAATTATTCTTTTACGATAAATTCGTTTAGTATTTTTTTTAAAAGCATGATCTTAGGTGAAGAGATGAAAAAGTACAAATTAGTAGTTACAAAACAGTGACAGGGATTTAGAGTATGGCATAGGGTATATAGTAAAAACAATAAAATAAAAAATGAGAAGCATGATCTTAGACCTAATGTTATTGGAGGTTATAATGACTTTGCTTATACTTGGCCCGGTTTAATGGTTTATTTAATATAATTTCTGATGTTTATATTATTGATATGGATTTTAACCACATACGGAAGAATAATATTTGAAAATAAGGCTAAATTATTTTTCTTTATACGATATTGAGGTAATGAGACAAGCAATGGTGTCTTTATTCTGGCTAATTCTAGTGAAGTACGAGGAAGTTACTCGACTGGCACAGGCTATAGCTACATTAATTGGTGATCTGTTTTATTCTATTCTCTTATAAGTATTTGAGGTTTTAAATTCCATTTTGAAACAGAATTCTGATAAAAATAACCTTAATAAAATAGCAGATTTATGTTTTGTTCTCTGTATATAATTAGGTCTTTACATATTCTGTTTTTCTTATCCACTATCTCCATAAGTATATGTGAATAAGAAAGAATTATCTATTATGGTGTAATAAGTAACATGCATACATCTTCTCCTTCAGAAATTAATAAATAATTGAGTTTCATGATATCGAAGAGCTAAAATCAATTTTGGAAAAAATTCCAACAATGTTGTCATTGTTGGAAGAAATTCAATGTGCTCTTTGCTAACAGAAGGCATGTATATTAAAATGGCTGTAGAAATAAGTCAGACATCCAAATAATAATTGAAAAATTTGTATATAAACCTTTCATCCTCTTATCTGTAGTTCAAATGAGTTCTTTTCTATAACATATCAGAGGTTTTTTCTTTAATTAATTTAAGGGAATGATGCGACCTAGAACAGAAATTTCAAATGATCATACCCTAAACTCTCATAGTTCTTCCTACTTGCTTCCTATCTGTAGACCTCTAATGAGAACATTCTTTACCCTAGAACTCAAAAGTGACTTGTAAAAATATACGGTTCTGGTAGTGTAAGGGTAGGAAAGCAACACATTTTTTTTTTTTAATGGGAGAAAGGAGATTAAGCTTATATCTTTTTTTCTCTTATTTGTGTGAAACAGTTGAAACGGTATGCACTAATTTAGTGGTAAATATTAAATGGATTTTAAAACTAATTCATTAATTTGCTCAATAAATACTTTTTTGAGAAATCACAGTATACTGTGCCTTACTCTAGAAACTACAACCGCAAACGTGAAACTGTAGCTGCAACCTCAAACAGCCTGAATATTAGTGCCAGGAGCAGTCAGATACAAAGACCATTATAATATAGAGAGTACTCAATGCTGCAAAGAACAAAGAGCAATGTGATTCAGAAGCATATGGTAGGGCAATGGAGACAGGGCATAAAATGTGGCATATGGCTGTCAAATGGAATCATAAATTCAGAAAGGCCATAGACACTTTGAAAATGTCAGTAACTATTTAAGAACAAATAATTTCCAATAATGATGATTTGAATAAGAAATAAAATGGTATTAAGGGATATACAGTGATTGGGGAGTGGGGCTGGGTGCTAATTTAGGCCAGAGACTTCTCTGTGAGTTAATCCTTTGAAGTGAGATCTAAATAATGAGGAGAAATCATAAGATCTGAAGAAAAGGCATACCAGATAAAGGCAACAGCTAGTGCAACTAGCCTCAGGCAAGAAAAAGACTGAGGTGTTCAAAAACAAAGAAAGGACAGTAGAACAGTGTGGCTACAGCAGAGTGAACTCACATATATAAGCAGAGGCTTTACTATTGATTCAGTCTTGTAGGCATTGTAAGACTCTTATTCTAATGGTATCGAGAATTTTAACCTGAAGAATGAAACCGATTTTAATTGTTCGCTTCTGTACGATTGTACATAGTAGTAGGCTAACCACAAAGTAGTTGCTTAATAAATATATGCTGAGTGGTTGTTTGGCAATAACAATAAATGATTGCTATGGCAATGTCTGCGGAGTGATTATTGACGTATCAAGAAAAGAGCATTCAGATTATTACTTATATTGTCTATGGGTCATGCTGTCGTTATTACATGATAAAAAATACTTAAAAATTTAAATAAAAAACATTAGTCAAATTGGTCGAAACAATCCAATTTCTTTTCTACTACAGTTTATAGCCTATGGTTTTTATTTTTAGGTAAAAATACTAATGGTGGCCCTGGGATTGCTCTGTCTTTTTTAAAAAAGGATGATACACACCTAAAAAACTTCAGATTCTTGAAATGAGTGACACTCTGAAAATGATGGATCACTATTAAATTTTTCACTTTTGAAGAAATTTAAAGAGCACGAGAAGAAGGGTTGTTTTATTTTTGCATAATATGCTTGGCTAATTTTAGGAGAACATTTCGAAAAACAGAAAGCATTCAGAACTCCCAAACCTTCTGAAACGTTCTAATCCCTATATGCAGTGCTGTTAAAAATTGGATTTCTTTGGAATTGTTCCATTGTATTTATGTCAAAACTGGTTATACTTTTCTGGTCCACTAAACTAAACCTTATTTCAACTTTGATGGATACAAAACAGCTCCCTTTTATCTGGGAAGAACTTAGCACATAGTTCTCAGAACGGTTTATTTTGTTCATACTGTGGAACCAATACATCAGTTCTACAAGATTTTGACATGAAAATCTCATGCACTCTCCTTATATATACTAAATGGATTATTGAATGAAATCCTAATAAGTGCAATTACTTGGACTGACGACAATGAACAATGAGAAACAAGAGCAAGAAAAAACGTATAAGCAATGAATATTTACTTGGGAGGATCTTTGAAGAGGTTTTTTTTTTTTTTTTTTTAAGACTATTTTCCTAGAGCAGTTTAAGGTCACAGAAAGACATTTGCTTTTTAAATAAAAAATATTTGCAAAAGATGTAAGAAAGGATGTATCTAAGAATAAGTTCAAGGCAAAATATGTAAGAATATGCTAATAATAATGGCAAATATTTATTGAGTCTGTTCTGTTTCAGATATTATTACATATATAATATATTATATATACATATATATTATATGTGTGTGTGTGTATATATATATACACACACATTATACACACACACACACACACACACACACACACACAATTTAACCTGTACAACAACTCTGTGGTAGTTACTGTTATTTTTCTCACTTTACAGATGAGAAGGCCAAGGACAGAGAAGTTAAGTACCTTTCTTACATCCTGCCCCCAAGTTAGTAAGTGGAGGTGTCAAATTTGAATGAACACAGTCTTGCCCTACAGCATTATGTGGCCACATGAAGGGTACCACTTATCTCTATTCAAGAAAGAGTTTGCTATTTGGCTGCAAGGAGTGAAGTTGGCTGACAGTGTCCAACCACAATGTCTAAGTTTCTGAACCAAGACTACATAATTTCCCCAGCCAGTGATGAGCATAGCATGGCAGAGATACTAAGGTCTGGCATTTCTGTTCAATATGAATCTTTTCTAATGAGTAATTTTGTCCCAAAGTCCCTTTGGCCAGATAAAAATTTGACAGATCTTTATCCTAGTTTGATACTCTTCTTTTTACAGAATACAGATCTGAATTGCAGTCTGGAGGCTTTTCCTGGCCCTCTCCCTACAAAATCTCTTGCAGACTTAACTCCAATTCAGGAGTTGCTTCCCAGAGAAACAACTTATACACGATCACTCTTAATCACTCTATTTCGATGACACCTTAAAAACATAGTATAAAATGAACTTGTGACTAAATTAAATTAACAATTTCTTATATCTACTATGTGCCAAATACACTGCTAAATGTTTTATATTTACATTGCCTGTTGTTAAGTCTTTATCACAAATTTCATGTGACATATACTTTTGTCTGAATTACAAATGAAGAAATTTTTCAAATTCTAGAAAGCTTCTAGAATTTAAGAAATTTGCCCAAACCAATGGATGAAACAAAATTAAGATTCACATCCATGTCTTCTTGATTCCACTAAACCACCCTATTTCAATAGAAGACAATCCACATTCTTCTAAAATTACTTATAAAGAGATAAGAAAAGCATACACATACTACTTACTGAAAATGATATTATTACAAATCAAAGAAGGAAAAATAAACAAATGGTTTTTGGATTCCATCTTTTCTACCAAAGAAAATGACCTTTGAACTAAAAAAGCTATAAAATAATATAAAAAAGATATTGCTGCTTGAGATAGTATGGAAGTGGTCTGAAGCAGTCCCTAATTACTTTAAGTTGATCCCTCTTGAGAACCTCAAGATTTATATCTAGAGAGCTGCAGAAATGTACAAATGTGATTCAGAGTCACTGCCTGAAATATTTCCTTTTACTTATGCAGGAAGTGAGAAGTGCAGGACAACCAAAAAAAAAGAAAAAAAGAAGTCATCTCCATTTTCAAGAAGAGGAAATGTGTGGCTACATTATATATTAACCTCTGGATGAAAAGAAAAAATATGGAATGGCTAGCATTAGACTTAATTTGTATTTTAATTTGTATAAAATCTAAGTAAAAAGATTTTTAAAACTACATGAAAGACTAAAAAATGTATGCAGAATAGAAATATACTATCACATATGTATACATCTACATATATAGACATGTTAAGAGAAAAGTTTAATTTTCCTCACAAGTTGTTTATTCAAAATCTACAGAGTAAACAGTAGCTTAGAGTCATTACATTCTGGGTATCAGTAAGAAGTCACATAGACCGGGCTTTCTATCTCCAATTTCTATTGATTCCCTGAGTCCCTGGTAACAAATCAGGAGGTTGGGTGTTGTTTTACTCTGTTTGGCTGATATAACAAGACACCACAGATTGGGTGGCTTAAAAAACAAACAAACAAATAAACAAACAAATTTATTCCTCACAGTTCTAGAGGCTAGAAGACTCAGTTCAAGATGTAAGCATGATCATGTTTAGCTGAGGCCTCCCTTCTTGATTCATAGCCAGTGCTTTCTTTCTGTGACCTCATATAGTAAAAGGGACTAGGAATCACTCTTTTATATGAGCACTAAACCCATTTATGAGGATTCTGCCCCCATGATTTATACATCTCCCAAAAGGCCCCCGCCTCCTAATACCATCATTTTTGGGTTTAAGATTTCAACATAAAATATATTTGTGGGAGACACAAACATTCAGACATCAGCAAGTACCCTCAGAAGCCTATTAATAGGGTTTCTATTGTCACAAGTTCAGAGCAAAAAAGCTAGTGAAACTATATTTTTGTTGAGTTACCGAGTTTTCAAAACGATTATGTGACTCAGATTTTTTCTTTTTGTTTTTAAAAAACATATCTCTAAGGAAATAAGATTCATTCTAAAAGAATTAAATTAAACTCATTTCTGGGTTTAAATTCTAGGCTCTCTCTCTAACCAGTACTGTGACAAGTCACTTAATTTTCCTGGGACTAAAATTTTCTCATGTGAAAAATAAATATTTGTAAGGTTACTTGGAGATGGAAACTTCTCTGTATGTGTATGAGGTCTATTGATAACTTTATTACTATTGTAGTGAGTAGAGACAGCTATGAGCAGAAGCACATCTTTCAGTTTGCATTTTTTTTTTTTTTATGTTTGTCATCTGCGCATGATGACAAACACAAACTAGATCACCTAAGGAAGTTTCTTTCATCAGAAAGGACAATAATGAGGGACAAAGAGAAAGAAGCCAGAAACAAAAGAATATATACTTAGGCTCTATTTATACAAAGTATGTAAACAGACAAAATTGAGCTGTTATTGCACATACAGCATGCTTGTGCAAATAGCCAGAAGCCATTACTTCCTCCAGGTTGATGAAGGTCAATGGCATAATTGGTGGAAAGGGCTGAATTTCAGCTGCTAATGTTCCTCACTGGCCAGCTTTATGCAGGGCACAAAAGTATGAAGAGGTTCTGCAGCCTCCTCCAGTGACCTACCATAAGAAACTACTCTGAGAAGGAATTTTGTTTCATTTGCCATTTAGATATCACTAATCTCTCCTCGTCTCTTCCACTCCTCTCACACTATCTTAAAATCAAGGAGATACTTCACATTCACAGATAAAATAATTAACAATAATCAATGAGAATTTTTGATGGCACAGCGCAACCTGACAACTGTCATCCCCAAAAGCGGGATGCTGTAGGTGGAAGAGGAAAAGATAAATCCTGGAAACCACTGATTTTAAGATCCAAAAAAGCAGATGACTGTGGAGAAAGAAAAGGATGCAAAAATAATTATAAAACCAGTGAATACATCGCAGAAAATTAGAATTAGAATGTTTACATCAACCTCCTTTCCGATTGATTTATAAAGAGGATTCAGCAACCAACCCAGAGGATTACTCTGCGTGGTAACAATTATTGAGTATAAACAAATCTTACCATGTTTAACAGTGAGTAGATACAAAGGAAAGAGCAACAAATTATGTGACTATTTTTGTCTAAAGCATATTTTGAGAATATGTTCTCTCTAAAAGAAGAATAGAGTAAGACAATGAAGAAACAAATTAGATAAGTCTGGAAATAGGTGAGAAGACAGTTTACAATGAAATTAAAATAACCAGATCCCTGTTAGCAACAGTGAGAGTAAAATTAATGCCATGGATCAGGAAACTAAAGGATACAGTTGACCAGTTTTTCATGTATGTAGGGCTAAGTAATAAATGAAATAAGAGAAACCGATAAAATTGAAGAATGGACAACAGTTAGATATTGTAATTGATTTTATTACTGTTTACAACCACGTGCTCCCTGCCCTGTAAGAAGATACATTTCTATCCAATTCAACATGGCATGAAAATGCCTCCTTGTAGGTAAAAAATGCTTTTCTATCCAAATCTGGTCATGGATTGCTGAGGCCAAGAAAATGTGGTAGAAGTAATAATATTTCACTTCCAAGAAGAATTTCTAGGAAGCGCTGCATGTCTCTACCATCTCCCTTGCTTTTCCCTCAAAGAATGACACGAGAATGGCAAAATCCAAAAAGGATCTGCTCAGACAGCCTAGCTCGCAGACTAAGAAATACTTACAGGGTAACATAAGTGGCATATAACATAAGCAAGATATAAATGCTTGTGTAAGTTACTGAGGCTGAGTTGTTTGTTTATTTAGTCACAGTAAAGCCAATACAAAAACAAACATTATTTTGGAAGAAAAACTGGCATATCCAGAGTGACTTCAATAGGAAAAATGGACAATGACAAAATGGAACATTTCCTCAAGAAAGAACTGGGCATTATAGTATCCATTTTTCCTAGATAAAATCAATTAATGGAAACACTTGCTAATAAATATCTGAGAAGAATTTTTTAAATGCATTGATAATAGAAAAACATGTACATGTTTTACATGCATCCAGGTAGAAAACATATAGCTTACCTAAATGAATGAAATCAGAATTGATATTAACTTCTCTTCTACAAAATTATGTTCAAGAAAAGCACAATACATGGGATTTTGAGGAAATTAGGTGGTGATGTAATAATATACCCATAATGTAATTATGGGTAAGTTTATAAATGTGGCTACAGAATGGCATTCTAAGATACGTATACATTCCGGAAATATATTAATGGCACTTAAAATTTTTTATTCAAGTGTCAAAAACATCACTTAAACTAGAAGGAATGACATTTTGGTTCTCTGAATTTTGTTGATCAAGCCAGCTGCAGAAAGGGCAAGGACACAGTGTGACTCAGAAACAACTGAAACCCAGGAACAGAATCCTACAGGGTTCCCATTGCTCTCTGCCTCTTTCCACATGTCACCTTTTCCATATGAAAGAAGTTGTGTCACATTATGAATAAGAAATTCACAGCTTAGAAAGCCTGTTAAAAACTTTTAACCTAGTAAAATAGAAAGTGGGTGGGGGGAAGAAAGAGAGAAAGAGAGAGAGAGAGATTAATTTGTTTTAAATTTTGTTATAAAACAAAACTTAAAAGTTAAAACAAAGGAAGAGCTCTCCAATGGCAAAATAACGTAATAATATTTGAATGAAAAATTACAAATCACATCCTGAATTAAGAAAAAGGCTTAGAGACTGGTAGTAAAAGTTCACTATAATGAAAATACTCTAAGCATTTCATTCATAAAGAGAATAGTAACCGAAGCTGAAAAACTTAAGAAATTAAAACCCAGTAGATAAAATCAGAAGTAAATTAGAAAAAAAGTGTTATAATTAATGAATAATTTCAAGAGCTGATTTTTGAAGATGATATTAATAAGTCTCTGAGTAAAATAGAAAAGCAAAGAAATACAGTGCATTAAATATGAAAACAGATAATTAGATGGCAAAGAAGATTTGAAAATTAAGAGAAATACATGCTTAATAGTCTGTAAACATATTTGTTTTTCTATGAAATTGTTTTCTAGGAAAATATAAATTATGAAAATGGATTCAAACAGTTGTAGAGAACATTAGTGATAGAAGATGTGAAAAAAAAATTGTCATAACCTCACCCCACACAAAGCTAATCCTATTCTCTTCTAGGATATAGAAAAAATGGAGCTTATTTTTATGTAGGCAGTATAATCACATTGAAACCTAAAAAATATTCCTTATATAATTCCTCAAAATAAATTCTAGGGCTCTAGATTTAAATCTACATAGTGAAATATAAGAAAACGCAAAAGAGATGAATACGTATTAAACATTAAGATGAAATGGATTTTGCAAACTTGATTAAATCAGATAAAAATATGGAGAAAGTATTGCCTGATTTTACTATGTAAAAATGAAAAAGAATTAGCAAGCTTACAAAGTAAATAACCTACCAGGAAACACTCTACAAAGTATCATTATCTAAATTATTCTTGTAGATTGCTCAGAAAATATGATTACCCAACTTAAAATGAAAATTTAGATTAAGATATGAATGAGTAATTCACAACAGAAAAATTATAAGTAACCAATGAAAAGTTGCAGATATATTCAACTTTGCTAGTATCAAAGAAATGTATATTCAAGCTCTATTGACATACCATATTTTCATTTATAAAACTGGCTAAATATCTAATATGTAGGGTATGAGAAAGCCTTTATAAGGGTCTTTCTTACACACTCTTGTATAAAGAGAGGATAAATTTATAAATTTTTTCTAGAGGGAAATTTGGTAGTATGTGTAAAAAGACAAAAAAAAAACCTTGCAAATTATTTACTCTAGCAATAACATTTTAAGAATTTATCCTAAGGATAAGATCTGAGGTGGGCACTAGCTTTGTTTGTTTTTACAAAAATGTTATTTAAAATAATGATGAAAACGGAAACAAATCAAAAAGTCCTGTAATAGGAATCTGGTTAAATTATGAGACACCACATGATAGAATATGACCTGGTCAGTAGTATCAATAATAAAAATAAGTATATTTACATGGAAAGATATGTATTTTTTTTATTTACGAACGTTTCCAAAACAGTAGAATATCATTTTCAAAATAAAAGATTATAATTTTATTTACAACAAACAATAACCACTGTTAACACTTGGTATGTGACCTGACTTTTGTATGCATATTTATGTAATATTGGAAGATAACGGTTATTCCACAAAGATTATTTTGATTGAGGCAAAGGACTGGCTTTAAAATTATATATGTGTGTATATAAAAATGTAGCCTGGATGATGCACTTTGATGTGGATTCACAGTTGTTTGAACAATTGAATCTAATTGGTGTTGAATCAATTCTGTGTCATCCTAATGGATTTAAGTCCTTGTACTTGTCCACCTTAATAATTTTATCACTGTGTTAGAACAAATTACTAGAGATGTGACAGATGATGCAAAATTGTAGAGTGTAGAATGTAAGAAAACAAGCAGTAATAGCGGCTGTGTATGCCCTTTCTGAACATATTCTACTTCAGTTTTTGTTCTTTTTTATACTATATAGGCCAAACCAAACCCATCCCCATGCCCCAGCAAGGCTACAGAAGTCGGTGACATTATAAGGGAATGTTTAAGCTCATTCGATCATGTAATTGGACTGCTACTGGCACACTGAAGCAGGTAGTGTTATCATCTCCATTTTATATATGAGAAACCTGAGGCACAGAGGGATTAATTTGTCTAAGTTCCTACAGTAAGTAAGTGATGAGGCAGAAAATGAACCCAGGTGTCTGGCCCCAGAGCTAGTGCTCTTAGCTATCACACTACGGACGGTTTACTGAGGCCCTTTGCCAAGCCCTATGTAGATATCGTTGATGCAAAAGGGAGTGAAATAGCCTCTCAGCAAACATGTAATTATTGGCAAACAACACACCATTCAGGGTGGAATGTGTCCTAGTGAAGGCGCAAGAGGTACGTTTGTAACAGGGGAGGCTGAAATCATCTCTGCCTCCCAGAGGCTAGTTTGTCATCTGTGATTCTTTCCCCAAACAGTGAGTCCTCTTCCAGCCACTCAGCCCCTCCTGCCCATGCACTTCCTTTGGGCTCACTTACCAGGGCACAGACATTGTCGGATGTGCTCGAATCCCAGCAATAAGACAGCTTGAGCGCTAAGGAAAGGGTGGGGATGTAGGGGGAGTGTCCTTACTACTTATGTATGTTTATGTCACATTTTCCATTATCAGGTGGTAAATTCTTTAAAGTCATGGAAAATGTAGAATCCAGTTTTTCAACCTTTGTTACAATTTTGCATCTAGTTGTCCTTAAAAACCGGTGGGGTGTTGTGGAAAGAGCAGTGGTTCTGTGATGACATGGTCTTGAGCTAGAATCCCTGAGTGACAAGGTCAAGCAGGGACAAGCTGAGTGATCATGCAGAAGGTGCCTAACCTCTCTAATACTCGGTTACTTCTGTGTTAAGGGGGAATAATGAAAACTACTTCCGACAGGTAGGTTAAAAAAACCTCTTTTCTTCCACCTTTGAAATATTAATGAACTCATATATACATGGCTCAGAGTTAAAACAAACCTAATAAAAGTATAAAAATCTTGCAAGTATTCCTTGTATACCATGGAATTAAAGTTCAAGATACATAAAAGATACATAAAAAAAGAAAATACTAAATTCCAACTTCTTGCCTCAGGGAAGACCAAACTGTTTTATTCTATCCCCAAGACTGAGGAAGTGGCAGTGTTTCCGCCTTAAAACCAAATTAACAGCCTGTGGGTTGAGACAAATTATCTCCAAAGGGCGCCAGATATCCCAGATGAGGAAACCACAGGTACTCTTGAGCTTTAGGTAATATAAAAATAGATCTATGCAAATATGTGAGAAAGAAGCTTCCACAAACTTCTTTCTTAGGAACACTTAGTCTTAGGAACACAGATCTGTGAGGAGACCATGGGAAATTGAAGCACTAGCTAGTTCTAGCAGCCATATTTTACCAAGTTGTTCTAGCCACATAAAACTCCACATTATTTCTAAGAGCAGATGTACTACTACTGCCTGGCCCATGCCCAATTTTGATAATTGCATTCTGTCATCTTTCGGGTCTCCCTGGCAATTTCAATTAGCCATAATTTATATTCTTCCCAGTTTACAACTCAAACTGCCTTGTATTGCAGCTGTGGAATTACAGAGACAGCAGTTAAGTGAACAAACAACTAGTAAATTATTATTTTTTGTTTCTCTTTTGCCTTATATTTCTACGGAATGCTAAAAGGTCAGGGATTATTAACTCCATTTTATAAGAAAGACCACTGAATCTTTAGAGTAGCCTAATATTCACATCTATTAGTTAGATTACAAAATGAAAAATAAATTTCCATTTGCATATGTACTTATACCTTGGGACTAAAATAAAGGAAATGAGAAATCTTATCTAAAAGAAAAAAATCACTTAAATATAAATTAGAAGTATAACTAAAAATTTTTCAACATTGTTTCCTTTGTTACCAAGTACCATTCCAGGTGCTGAGGTCCAGGGCTGAACAACTGATGGCATTTCTCAGATCCTTAAAATGGACCAGGACCTATGTAACTCATATAATATTCTCAAGAGCTTTATGAGGTATATTCTAATGTTACCTCTATTTTATACGTGAGAAACCGAGGCGAAGTTTTAGTAATTTTCCAGAGATAACATAATTATCATTAAAGTTTGAAACCTCAGCCATCTGATGCCAATAACTGCTCTCTCCAACACCGTGACTGTCTCTCCCATGGACAGGACAGTCTTGGGCTTTACTATCACATAAAGGGAGATGAACAATAAACAAACAAGAGAACTCTCTGCTAGTGATTGCATATAAGTTCTGTGGCGAGAAAACGTGCAAGTTGGATAATGAACATTGAGTTAGTTGCTTTAGGCTGGGTGATAAGGTTTTTTCTATTTTAGCTGGGAGATCAGGAACACAAGAAGGAGCAAGCTAAGCAAATATGAATGAAACATTGTTCTAGGCAGAAAGAGGAGCTGATGCCAGACTCTAAGGTGGGAATAGACTTGACATGTTTGAGGACTCCAAATAAGGCCAGAATGGCTGTAGCACAAAGGTTAGAGGGGAAAGGGGATTTTTGGTTGGAGGCAGACAGGCACAGGATTATGAAGGATTCGAGCAAAATAAGGCATTTAGCTTTTGTCGTATGGGTGATGGGCCCTCTGGAGGGTTTTAAATAGATAAATGGCACATTCTGTTGTAAAGGATTATTTTGAAGAGAGAATCTACTTAAGAATGGAAGAGAGATGATTCAAGGCCCAAATAAGAGATGACTGTTACTTGGACTAGGGTGAATTGAGAGATTATGGAAAAAAAAAAAAAGGGGATAGATTTAGAAGATGTTTCTGTAGACTTTGCTTGTAAATATTGGAGAGGGGCAGATATGGAAAATTGAAGAATCAAGGAAAAACCATGAATTGTCATTATTTATGCAAATTTAAGTCTCTATTTTCATCAAAAAATTTGGTGGTTTTTTTCTGAGAATTCTTAATTGTACCAAAAAGAAGATTAAATGGGATTTAAATTTGAAATTTTAAATTTCATTACCTGAGTCAAAAGACCTTCATATTTAATTATTTGTATTTATTTAAAGAAATAACTTAAGGTACCATATGAGTGTTATTAGCCTGGTTTAACTTATTTAATAATTTGTGTAAAATATATTTATGATTTTGCAAAACTTCTAAGAAGTCTGTTCATTTGAAATCATTCCTATTATCATCACAGAAAGACCTGTTTAGAAGAGTATCCTGAATATCTTTTTTTGGTGAATGACCCACAAAGTTAAATACAAATAACACAACTTCTTAGGAATGGAATAGGACATCAAAATTATCATGATCAGCTTACACTACCCTAAATGGAAGACATTTTATATTTTTTTAAATAAAGGCGTGAGAAGATACATTATGGTCCTCAAATTGTGTGAATTGTGAGAATATGTCAAAATAATTTAAATTGGATGCATTAGACATAAAATTGTTTAAAGATTTTGGAAAATTTTAAAGTATTTGCCACAGGTTTTAATGGGAACTGAAATATGTTAATACATTTTGATAATTAAAACTAATTTTGAAAGGATTTTATGTTTCTTTTTTCTAATAAGCAATGTGTCCTCATAGATTTGAGCTGGTGCTTTGATAGACTTTTTGTCTTGAGTAACTTTTCCAGCATAATTTCACAGTTAAAAAAGAAAGCAAAAAACTAATCTCAGAGGGTTTTGGTTAATTTTGGGTGGTAAAGAGATTGGGAAGGAGTCGTGGGTGTACAACGGTAGAGCACCTGTAGAAGGGGTGTCGATAGATGATCTATGATAATTCCCACGTTTTTTAGCCCCCTCTCTTTCCTGGGCTCAAAACTTACTAGAAGAGTATTTCTACCTGCATATCCCACAGGGACCGATCCAGCCTGGCTAAAATTGCAAATAATTTAGTTTTTGCATTCCTTACCCAGTTGATAAAATCTTCATTCACCCAGTTCTTTGGGCTTCTATGTTTAGAGCCTTCCTTAGCAATTTTATAACTCACACACTCAATCTTTTACTAACTCAAATTAATTTTACCTTTTAAAATCTCTCTAGTTTGTTCCCTCCTCTCCTTTACTACCACCACTGACTTAATTTCTTCCTCCCTCTATCTCTTGGCTAGATTATTGTAGTTATCTAACTCATCCCTGCTTGTTCTTCCCCTCTCCAAATCACCATCCACAGTGGTAGCAGTTATCTTTTAGAAACACAAATTTAATTATCACTTATAAAATATCAATCTTTCTCCTTATCACCCTCAAATTCATCCACATACCCGAATGTGGCCCTTTACAAAATGGCCTTACCCAATTTTACCATTATGTTTCATCTTTCAATATTTCCCAGTGAAAAGAATCTTAACCATCTTCCAAAGAATTCAGCTACACGGAACCTCTTTCACATTTCTGAGTATTTTGTTACTTTGATTCAGTTTGCTTGAATAATTTCTGCTCTCTTCTCACTTAAATATATTTATCACAAAGATGGATTTTAACTTACTTTTTATAAGAGAATCTTCTCTTCAAAGGTCTCAAAAGTACAGGCAAAGATGATAAGAAAAAGCCCAGGAGGAAAGCCAACAACAATCACGCTCCCCCAGATCTCCCTCTCTCAAGAGTTATTTTTGTTGTTTGGTTATGTTTTTCCTCTATCAATTCATGCCTTTCATTTCTCAGATTTCCAACTGGAATAGATGCTAGCAGCATCATGAACTCTGATTTCTCCATATTCTTTTATATCAGGTTCAATTTTTGAAGGGCATTAAGACTAATTTCTGATTCACTAAGTTTGGTTTTAGGAACATGCATGTGTTTTTTATTTGCTATTAAACTTGAAAACAAAAGTGCAAAAGCATAAAAATTTGATTTAGGCATAGAAACTGGAACCCTTGCTTTGCTGTCATTAAATCTCAGTCACAAATGTTCTTGGCTGGATCAAAGCCTTTTTCCACTTCTTTGAGGCCTCTTCGCCCCAAATTTTGTCTAGAAGATTACATCCCTAAAGCACACCTCTTTCACTCCCATTCTTTTTTCATCTGGAGGGTTTTTCACTATCCCAAATCCTTCACTATCTTCCCTTAGAAACAAGTTTGAACCAAGAAGCATCCAGTGAGAAATGACTGCTAAATGGACATTTAAATTCCCCTATAAGAGCACACCAGACACTATAGTCTGCTATTGTCTCTTGCATGGTGAGGGATAAAGATTATTTCTTAATTTTCTTCAGTAAAATGTGGTTCCCAGAATATATGATAAATGCTAAGGATGCTGCTGTATCTAAATGACAGGACAAATGCAGATAGATGATAGATTGATATTCAGTCCAATGGCCTGAAATATGCAGAATACAAGCTTTTAATTTTTAGTGTAATTAATTGCTCTAGTTGTATAAATGCTTGTCATCTCAGTTTTTTATCTGAATAAAGATAGTTGTTTTTCTGCTCTGCAATTTCTCACTTGAGAAAGAATAGAATCCAACAAATATATTGCAAACAATACACTAAAATTATGTGGATATAGTATCGTGGAATATGTATAGAAAATCCTTTTGAGAACTACATAATGCTGTCATTATCATTTACTCTAGACCTTTTATTTTTAATAATAAAGAAATCAAATCTGGGAGATTAAATGACTTTCTAAAGGTTACACAAAGACCTGATTTCTAGGTTCCTAATAATCTCAACTCTGAGTCCAGTGCATTTCCTATATCACACAGCTTCAATACTATTTAAAGTCTTAGTGAAATTTTTCAGTTTTTCCATAGGTTCTTTCTTCTTCTCAAAAATCTTTCCAACCTTTATTCTTGAAATTACTTGGAGTACGGAGAAGTTCGTCTGAGCTGGCATTGTTGGAATGACCTCTATTGAGCTCATCATTTAAATCCGACTTGCCTTTGTGACTATCAGTTCTTATCAGGGTTTGATGTATACTGCCATATAAAAGCAAAGCAAGTAGGGGAATGAAACTTGAGATGCTATTAACAACGTAGTGCTGTAGATAAAATAAGATTTGTTCCCTTTTCATTTTTTGTCCTAAAGAATGGTGTGTTTTAGATTAAGGGCCAGGCCCTGGAGGACCAATGGCACCTAAGATCCTTGCAGGTGCGATGAGTCTCTTCTACAGAATTCTTGGTAGTCCTAGCACTCTGGAATGTGCTGTCCTTGGTGCAGAGGAACCAGTGTTAAATATAACCCTGCTACAAATTCTCTCCCTTCCGGACAAGTAATCCATTAGATGGAGCAGCAACTAACTGTTTCAGAGCTTCACAGTGGCCTGGAGGCAGCTATGAAAGACCTGCAGCCCTTTCAAAAATGTGACAGCTCAAAAAGACAGCTAGGAGAAAATTTTGTTTAGGACCACTACTGAAGTTATAATGAATGATTTACATCACCAGGAGGAATAAGTTTAAATTTATTTGTAACTATTCTACTTTTCCTAAAATAATATTAATATGCTTTTAAAAATTAAAGCAAGAGCTTTGGTTATTGTGCCCCTAGTATATATACCTTCAAAAAATTAAAATAAAGTAGTGTGATATAGTATAACTGTCAACCAAAATAATAAAATTATCCAGAGAAAATTAGATTCAGTTCACCCTGTAGATATAGGAACACTAGATCGGCATTACAACTCACCTTAAGGCTGGGATCTATGTGAAATGACTAAGCAGGAGCAATCATTGTGGACAAAGAAATGTGAGAGCACCTTTATGGTGTGTTATAAATTGCATGCTGTGAGCTACTGAATATTTAGAAGACACTCTCCATCTGCGGCCCATTCATGTAAAAATATCTCCTCATTCAGCTTCCATATACTTTAAAATGAATATTCATAGGAGATAGACCACTGCACCTAATTATTCCAAATGGCCTTGGCTGCTTTGCTGTCCATTTTTCTGGCATAGGCATTCTGTATTCTAATTAAAGGCATTTTCTGTGATGCACATAGAATTAGGATTGCAAATTGTAATTGTGCCCCTCACCTCTCTGAAGTATACAGTGATAGTGTTTTTACTGGCATCCAAACCTGCAGACCGTGGTGTCTGCTAGTGCTGTGATGTCCCTCAAGAAGTTATGTGCCTAGTGAAGGTTTGAGTTTCCATCTCGTATATTTTGTTTACAATTGCTTTTCACCTGAAAGTGGGAGGTTGTTCTAAGTTTCAAGCAGGTAGTTCTAAGATACACCTTATATTTCAACCATGCTATTATCATAATCATCATGCCCAGTCTTTCTCTGAGCTTCAAACTGTCTAGGATGTGAAGAAAGGCAATTGAGAGTGTACTAACAGCAAAAGCAATAACAACCATAAATGTTACTGGAAGTGAGGTGCTCAGAGGCCCTACCTAACTTTACTACTTGTCAAACATTGAAGTTCTTCTCTGTAAACAGTTCTTTCTCCACTTTTCTTCCTGCTTTGGATATTGCTGATACTTTCTAGGAGGTATGTCTATTTTTATAAAAATCTTTATGGTACATACTGTTGATGATATTACTATTGTCATCTTTGTTATTCACCATTCTTGCCATCTCTGTTGCTGAGCATTTCCCTATTAGAGTTACAAACATTTTAGTAGGTACTAGTGACCTCCTCCTTACTAAAGCCAAAGGACAATTCTAACTCTTGACTTTCTCTGAAAGCACTACGACACCACACTATTCCTTTCTTCCACTGCTCCACATAATCCTTAAGTGTTAGTAGTCCTCAGCCTCCTGTGTTGGCCTCTCTTTTCATCGCTCTACATTGCCTGAGTAGTTTTGTGTATTTTCAAGTCTCCAGTTATCTTTCAAGTACTGATGACCTTCTTCAACTACTTTCCAAAGCTCTTCTCCCAGACATACAACTATCTTTTCAACATTTCTGCCTGAGTATCTTGCTGGCTCCTCAAATCAACATGTCCAAAATTGAACCCAACACACACACACACACACACATCTTTGTCATTTCAGCGTTTACGCTCAAAGAATAAAATACCCACAGTTATCCACATCCATCTGCTGGCAGCCATTTTTCACACCATCAACAACTACATTTTCTCCTAATACTCATACACAGAAGATTGCTAACTCCTGTCCATTCCAGCTTGTAAATAACCACTGAATGTTTTCGCTTCTCATCACCTTCAGTACCATGAGCTCAGGGCAGTTGCCATCAGTTCTTACCTGAATTGCTGCAACAGCCTTGCTTTCATCGATGCCTAGCACTATCTTCCCCAATCTATTCTTCATAAAGAGGCCATATAATTTTAAAAGCATATTTTATTACATTAAATCTCTTATCAAAACCCTTGAGTGGCTTTTCATTGCCATTAGGATGAAAACCAAACCTGCCAAATCTGATACCCAACAATTCTTCAAACCTTTTCATGCCCCTTCCTTATCTCCCTTTGCTCTGTGCTTTAATCATATTGACTGTTTAAAAATCTATTGAAGTAGGCCATATTTGCTCTTGACTTCTGATCTTTACCTGCTATTCCTTCTACCTGGAGACCTTTTACTCTTCTTTTTATTTGGATAATTTGTACTTATCATTCAGCTCTCAATTTAAGTCATTTTCTTTAAGAAACTGTTATTGTGCTCCTCATTCCTTCTACACAAGTTCAGATGATTTGATTTCCTTGCTCCTAGTACATCTCCACCAGATCATTTAGTTACAATTATTTCTTTCTTTTCCTTATTTTATCTCCAATATCTAACACAGTGCTTGACATAGATGGTTACTATTTATTGCAAGAATAGAAAAATGAAAGTATAAAGTAGTATTTTTTCATTGAGTTAATATATAGTCTTCTGCGATAACACAGTGTTGCCCTCCATGCAGAATACACACTCACCTATATATTTAGTGTGTCAGCAGAAGGTGGAAAGGGGAAAGACTTGAGCATGAGGCTGTGGGAATTGGGAATGGAGAATGGATTCGGGCCAGATGTAGTTCTTCAAGGCTTCAAGTCAATTTAAACTGATGAAATTCAAAATGTAGCTTTAGACTTTTATCATGAAAAAAGCTATTTGTTTATTTTGAACTTCTGATTTTTGCCTTTCAGCATTTGGGGAATATTTATTTAAGAGGAGCAAAAGAACTAAAAGGATCAGACCTTTGCAGATTTCAAGTGAATTCTTGTTGAAAAAAAATCAAATAAAACTTCCATGTTTTTCTTTTTGTTTAGTCTCAGTAGAAAACACATAAGCCTATAAACGGCACCTTGGGGTACTCTATACACAAAATTATTTCTATCCAACTTTAGAATTAATAATATGACCTTTTATAAAGACCAGAAAATTTATGTCACTAATTATGATTTGCTTAAAGATTAAAGAGACTTTGCATTACCTTTACACATATCTGCAAGAAATGCTGTAGACAGTTCAGGAAGTATACATGGGATTAGAAATTTTAACAACAAATTTATCTACAGAATGGATAGTTTGTAAATAATAAAAAATTATTTATAGATGACTTTCATTGCACATCTGTAGTAAATACTATACACATACTTTTGTATACTGAAACTTTTGTTCACTGATTGACATAATAAAAACATGAAATGTAACAATAAAGTACACAGTCTTCGGTTCTACTAGTTTTTGACATTGTTTCCCTAGCTGACAATAAGAAGGCCAGAATTTTTTTCCAAGCAGAAATCATACAAATATGCATTTTAGGGAAAACTTGTGTGCATGTGTGTGTGTGTGTGTGGCCAGTGAGGATTTAGTTCACATTTAAAGGTTTGGAGATCCTGCATAGAACTAAGCTGAACTAGCTTAGTTTAGGGATGATAATACTATTTGTCTGTTTTCACTACATTGTTTTAATGCAATCTAGAGCTCTTTTTCTCAAGTCTCACCATATAAGCTATATTTACGTGCACTTACATATATTAAAAACTGTATATAAGATTTGTGGAAGATGGAAAATTTACACAGGGTTCTTGCTCATTTCCTTTCTCTCTTTTCTGTCCATTTTTCTCCAAACCCCTGTATTATCCTCATAAAGGAAGTTTTATCATCTCTCATTGCTTGCTTTGTACTAACCTGTGTCTCTTGCCTCTCAAGGTTTCCTCTCCTCCCTCCCCCATAAGGAAGTTCCCTAAACAAAAACTATTCTCACTAAAGACCTTCTGTTCTCAGCTTCCTAAAAAAGCAAAACAAAAAGAATTTTACTCTTACAATAAAACTATATGTCTTTTAAAAACTGATGTCTATTAGTTTAGTTATACTTCTTCCCACTTTTAAATAAATTAACAAAGTTATGCTGATTGGTAATATTAATAGTTAGTGGAGAAAAATACCAGTGGTCTTTTAATGGTAATGAAAACAATGTAATTAACCAATCTAAAATTTCAAAATCTAAAATAAACTGGTTAATTTTTCATTTTACAGTGGAAGAACTACACTTTGAGATATAGTGGTTAGCATCCTTTTAAAAAGAATTTAAATTAGTTAATAAATGAACATTTGGAGAACTGATCAAATTTGTGCGATTGGCATGCAAATTGTGTGAAAATTATAATTACTTAGAGCAATTGTTCTAAAACTTCGTTGACTAAGTATCTATTTGACTAAATATCTGTTTCTCTTTTATTACTTTTTAAATGAATACTACTTCACCTTAGAATAGTAGTTTAGAATTAATATACTTTACTGAATAAATTAAATAAGCTTGAGATGAAAACAAGCTATTGAATTAATGCTTTAGAATATCTAGGGAAGAAAATTCAGTACTTCCTGGATATAAACACAACATAGTAGATTACAGAAACAAATTAAGGGCAGAAAATTTGGTTCTGATATTTGAATTGAGAGTCATGCATACAAAATTTGAATTTATTTTAATTATTCCTTATTTGAAAAATTATTATTATTATATATGCTCCTTTTAACATTCCTTTTCTTTTTTTATACTACCATCTCTTAAACAGTAAAAGAGCAAATTAGAGAAAAAAACTGACAAAATCAAAATAAATAATTTAAGTTACAGTTTGGCAGTATAAAATGTTAGCTATTGACCTTTGAAACTCTTCTGTCCTAGTTGTTGAGAGAATTTTTTATATGAGAGAGTTGGTGAATCATCCTCTCTAACAATAAATCTTTCATGGAGTCTGTTGTTGCCCAAGAGTTGATAAGCCTAGCTATGGTTTCTATAGGTCCGAAAAAGCTATTAAGGTCTGCAATACAAGGGCTATTCTTTAGAACATACTAGAGTAAAACAAAGGAAATAAAATTACTACCAATAAATTAGAGGGAAAATTGAAGTTAATACCCCCAGTTTGTAAAATATAATCCCAGAACAATTGTAGTTAAACCCTCACATTATTGCTCTTACATGTTTTGAGTCCCAATGGAAGACAAGTTAGATGAAATGCAAGAGTCCCACCTTGTGAGTCACATAGAATAGCCCGGAAGGATGGCAGATGCAACCAGAATGATCAGAAGTATGATTCTAAAGTAAATTAATGAGACTGCATTATCCATTAAATATTTAACGTTAAAGTCTTTATTATTATGTGGACCTTAATAAGGTCCATATTATTTAATAGAAAGAAATTTCATAGGCACAACTTTTCTTCACAGAATTCTAAGAGGTATATCAAAGAACCAAAAGTCATAGACCATTTACTCATAGACTTTTTTCTTGATTCCAATCTTTCTATTTTTTATGATCCAGTAGTGAAAGATTAAATACTGATTTGTTTGACATTTAAGGACAAAACAAAACAAAATAATGAATGATGGGAATATCAGAATCATTTGTTTGTTGCAGTAAAGATTCTTACATACATGCAAAATACTTACATATAACTTAGAGTCTATGTGTTAAAATACATTTGCATGTTATATTTCCTACCCATGAATCAAAAAAGAAAAACTTAATTGGCAGACCTAAGTTACAGAGAAATATTACTGAAAAAGAAAATCTACTTTAAAGATATGTGTATTTTGTATGAATGGGAATATGTAGATTTATTTTCCCCTCATCACATGGTTATTTTGGCCTTTGAGAGTTTCCAACAAGAGCAACCTAGATTAATAGCAGTAGATTTTGTTTCTGTGCCTGACCGTGTTTCATAAGGAAAGGTTGATTAAAAAAAAATGTAGATTAGTCCTTCATCTCCTCCCCTGTAACTAAATTAAAGTAAAATTTGAAAGTTCTGAATTCCTACTTGATCTTTAGAAATATACACTTTATTTCTCTCAAAACTTCTTTCTGCAGTTGGATGGTCTTCTAATAATTTGGGTTTTAGAAAGTAACTCGGTTGGGTTGCAAGTTAACTTCCTATAACTTAAATAAAAGAAAAATATATCTATTCCTTAATTTTCATTGGCTGCTCTGGTTTCTTTCATGAGAAACCACACACTGGTTGGTAAGAAAGAATGAAATTTATTATCTGGTTTCAAACCTGGACTAATTGTATTATTAAACCATCCTTTGAATAACTTCACTGGTAAGTTCTCCACCTCACTGATTCTCACCATAAGACAAGCATCTCGTTGTGGTTTGGGGAGCAGTATGTGTTGGGAAACAAGGCCCTTGGCCTCATGCCAGTCCTGAGCTGTTCACTGACTGGCATCTGCTGTTTGTGAGGTAAATTCTATATGTTTTGTCTTTAGGTGTCCCTGACATCTATCGTTTAAATCCTTGTTCATGAACCTTTGTTCTACCCTCAGATCTAGAAACCATCCTAGTGGCAGTCTTTAATGAGCCTGTCTACCTAAAGATTTGTTTATGAACTAACCAGAGATTTGGGTGCAACTGGCATAGATCTTATAGTGGTCTCCTCTGTGTGTGCCTTGCAGTATCACGGGGACTCTAGCAAGCATCTCATTTGCTTCTGATCTGTAATATGGGAAATGAGGGTTCCTCTAGAGAAAGAAAACTCAATTGCTTCCCTCTGCTGGACATTGTGGCACTCTCAAAATTACTTTGATAAGTCTATTACCAGGTCATTGATTTCAAGCTCCTCAGAGTTCCAAATGACTAGTGCCCTAACTATTGTGTTCTATCCTAACATAAATTCACCCAGAAGAAAGAAATACATCTGCAGTCATCTCCATGATCTCTGTTTCTAATCCATATCTCCTATAATTTTCTTAGGGTTAGAAAAATCTGGCTTCCTGTTTATCTCTTTATATTTGAACCTCTATGGTTTACTCCATACATTCTAGCTGCTGATATACTAAAGAGAAAGAAATTTGACAATCTTTCCTCATGACAATTTCCTTACTCTCATGGTTATTGACTTGCTTCCAAGTAATATTTTTAAATGTCAAATGCTGAATCTTTGTCTTTGATTTCTTTTGTTACAAATTTTAATCTTATTTAGGCAGAAGAATAGAGTTGGACAGGAGGATTTGGTACAAAGGAAGGTTTCAAAAGTTAAGAGGAAAAGCACATAAATAACCTTAAATCGTCACACTTATTACAGATTTTTTATGCTTCTAAATGTAAACTGTGAATATAAAGTATATGTAAAATTCAAAAGACAATGTCCTTTTAGTAATATGTTTCACAGTCATAAAGCATATACATACCGATAAAGTTTAAAATATAAAAATTAAACATATTTGTTTGATAAAATATTAACTACTTATTAGAGAAAATACTGTTAATGTAGTTACAAAAGCATTGATGCCCATAATTCTTAAAAGCTCTTACAAATAAATAAGGAAAGTACAGATAACCTACTTATAAATAAGCAGTTTGTAAAAGTAGAGATGAAAATAGCCAAGAAACATTAAAATAGATGTTCAGAAGACTTCTGGTTTCCACTTCTATATGTAAGCAGTTTGGAAGTTGCCACTCTATTTTAACTTCAGGTAAAAAGCTGAACAGAATCAAAAATCAACAACTTATTTTGGATTCATAAGAGAAGGACGGACACAGGGCAAATTGTCGCCCCCCAAGTTTGGAGAGACAGAAAATGTGGGGATTCATGGTTTAACACAGCAGAAATAAACAAGCAGAAAGCTTTATGGAAATCAGTGCCAGGGTTCAAGAAAATCTGAACTATATTTGATTAATTGCTGAAGGCTCAATGCAGGCTAGGCTGAGAGTCACAATCCCCAGGTAGACTCAATCATAGGGGGACCTCAGTCATAAGGTGACTACCACAACTTGGTGAGATTTACTTCTAAAAAACCAATCAGTTTCCCACAATAATACTGGAGTAAAACCCACTCATGTTTCCTGCAGAGATAGTGGGAAAGGAACTATTTTGAAATATACCAGATTAATCTGTTTTTATTAACAAGGCTTGAGCTTAGAGGAAACTAGTTAACCAGAGCCTAACCACATAGGGTTTTATCAGAGCCTAATTAATCTGTGGAAATACCCAATTCCAGCTAGCTCTAGCCATTCTGCCCCACATAAGAGGGGAGAAAAAAACCTAAGAAACACTTGTGAAGTTCACAGGTCAGAACCACAAGCTCACTAAAAGACTGAGACCTAGTCATAGGGCTACACTATGCTTCCCCCTCTCTCATGCCTCACCATCACATTACTGAAGACCTGTTACAGCAGATCTTTTTACCAAGTACATCATGCATGGCTAAAGAAAAAATTACATGGAATACTAAAAGGCAAAAAAACCCACCCACCCACACACACACACACAAAAAACAAAAAACCCCCACTTTGTATAGATAGTTCAAGTATCAGAATCAGATAGGGCAGTAATGTTAAAATTATTGGACTGGGAATAATTAATTTAAATCATTATTTATTTATATAAATAATTAAAATTATTAAATTATTAAAATAATAATTTAAAACACCTATGGTAAATACGATAAAGATACTAATGGAAATGTAGATAGCATGCAAGGAGATGGCCAATTTAAGAAAACAGAATCCTAAGATAGACCTTCACAAAAATGCTTGCAATAAAAAAACACTAACAGAATACCTTTGATAAACTTATTAGTAAACTGACTGAACACAACTGAAAAAAAGACTCCATGAACTAGAAGATATATCAATAAAATCCTTGGAAAAAAGCACCAAATTCAGATGGTTCATGGGTGAATTCTACCAAACATCAAAGGACAAAATTTTATTAATTCTTTAAAATCTCTTTTGGAAGATAAGAACAGAGAGAATATATCCAAACTCATTCTAAGATGCCAGAATTAGCCTACTATAGAAATCAGATGAAAACATTACAAGAAAAGAAAACTTAAGGTCATTATCTCTCATAAACATAGATGTAAAAATTCTGCAGTGGAATCTAAAGGTATAAAAGATTTATGTATCTTGGTCGAATGAGATTTATTCCAGGTATGGAAGGTTGGTTCAATATTCAGAAATCAATTCATATTAAAAATTCTCAGTTAATTTGGAATAGAGGGGAATTTCCTCAACTTGATAAAAAGAAATCTAGAAAAAAACCAACAGCCAGCATTATACTTAATGATGAGAAACTTGAAACTTTACCACTAAGATCAGGTACAAGGTTAAAAGTGGTTTCTTCACCATCGCTTTTCAACATTGTATTGGAAAAGTTCTATCTAGTGTAATAAGAAAAAGTGGACAGTTTGGGATAGAAGTAATAAATTTTTTGTTTACACATGGCATGATTGTCTGTAGAAAATTTGGATTAACAAAAAAAAAAATGCAATAAGTGATTATAGCTAGGCTGTCAGATACAGTCAATATACAAAAGTCAATTGCTTTCCTATATACTAGCAATTAATAAATAGAATTTTAAATTTAAAACCATAATAACATTTACATTAACACACCCCAAAATAAAATACTTAGTTAGAAATCTAACAAAATATATACAAGATATATATGAGAAAAATTACAAAACCTCATGAACAAAATGAAAAAAAAGGAATAAATGGAGATATGTATATATATTAATGGAGAGGGATATGTAATATTTTCAAGATGTCAGTTTTTTCCAACATGATTTTTAGATTCAATACAATTCCATTAAAAATCCTAGCAAATTCTTTATATGGGTATCTATAAACTAATTCTAAAATGTATAAGAAGAGGCAAAAGACCCAGAATAGCCAATATAATATTGGAGGAGAACAAAGTTGGAGGACTGATGATATTCAACTTCAAAACTTAATATAAAGCTATATAATCTATACAGTGTGGTACTGGAGAAAGAACACATAAATAGCTCACTGGAACAAAATGTAAAACCAGAAATACAAACCTTATTTTAAAAAACGAACCAACAGCCTTAAGAGATATTTCACAAAGAAGATACACAGATAGCAAACAAGCACATGAAAAGATGCTCCATATTATATGTCATCAGGGAAACACCAATTAAAACGATAAGATACCAGTACATACCTATTAGGATTGCCAAAATCCAGAACACTGAAAACACCAAATGCTGATGAGAATACAGAGCAATGGAAATTCTCTTTCTTGCTGGTGTGAATGGAAAATGTGCAGCCACTTGGGAAAACAATTTGGCAGTTTTTTAATAAAACTAAACATATTTTTACCATAAGACCCACCAATCACACTCCTTTTTTTACCCAAAGGATTTGAAAGCTTGAGTCCACATGGAAACCTGCACATGGATATTTATAGCAACTTTATTCATAATTGGCAAAACTTAGAAGCAACCAGGATGTCCCTCAGTAGGTAATTAGATAAACTGTGGTATCTGCAGATAATAGAATATAATTCATCACTGAATAAAATGAGCCATGACAAGACATGAAGGAAACTTAAATGCATATTATTAAGTGAAAGAACCAATCTGAAAATGCTACATACTATATAATTCCAACTCTATGGAATTCTGAAAATTGCAAAACTATGGAGACAATAAAAAGATCAGTGGTTGCTGGATGAAGGGGTGAGGGGGGTTAGGGGGAGGCAGATGAATGGGAAGAATACAGAGGATTTTTTAGAGCAGTGAAAATACTCTGTATACCATAATGATGCATATGTTATATATTTGTCCAAACCCATAGAATGTACAACCCAAAGAGTGAACTGTAATATCAACTACAGACTTTGGGTGGTTATGATGGGTCAGTGTAGGTTCATCAGTTATAACAAGGGTACCACTCTGGAAGTGGATGTTGATAAGGAGGTGGAGGCCATGCATGTGTGGAGCAGGGCTATATGTGAACTCTGTGTGCCTTCCTCTCAATTGTCGTGAAACTAAAACTCATCTAAAACAATGAAGTCTTAATTTAAAAAATAAAGTTAAAAAATAAATGTTTAATTTTTACTGGTTATCAAAGAAATGCAAATTAGAATGTGATATCATTTGCACCTATAGATTAGCAAAGATTTAAAAGAACGGTAAAGGCCAGTAAAGGGAAGCACAGAGAGAAACTGGCACTTTTCTTCATAGTAGAATTATAGGGATATAGTGATTAAAATCATTGATTTTAGAAATCACATAATTTGTGAATTGAAATACCATACTGCTAGTTATTACCTTCATAAATTTGGCAAGTAACTTTAAACATGTGATGTTTGGCTTTTATTTCTGTACTGGAGATGATAATATAAGCCTCGAACAGTTCTTGGGAGATTCCTATGTGATAATAATTGTAACCTACTTGGTATGGTGTCAGTAGAGTTGTTATTGGAAAATAAATTCTTTTTAAACAAGAATTTGGCAATATGTACATAAAGTCTTAAAAATGTATATGTCACATGAGCCAAAACTTCTAGACTTTTTCCAAAGGAAATAATCAGATGTGTAAAATGTATGAAAAGTATTTTAATTACAGCTCATTTATAATAGTGAGAAAATTGGATGCAAATATCCAAACATAGGCATTTATTAAAATCTTAGTACACTTACTGCTGAAATCTGTTATTATTATATCCACTTTGTTTTCTGACTTTTTGTTTCTGCAAAATCAGCCATATATTTTAAAATATTTTGTTATATGTTAATCTATCATTTGGATCTAGAGATTTTTCAGGTGTTTTTAATCTGTCATCTTATTTAAAGAGAAATCTATGTATGTTTTTGAAATTAGAAAATATTCACAATATATTTAGATTGAGAGTAGTAATCTTTGAAGTTGTATATATAATAATTATTTTTAATGTATAAAACAAAATATTAAAACATTACATTTAGGTGGTTGGATTATTGGGGTGGTATGTTTGTGTGTGTGTGTGCTTACTTTCCTATGTTTTGAAAAATGTATTTTTTATTCAAATATATAAATATTATAATTAGAAATGCCTAATAAAATGCATATTCTTTTAGATGTGTGAAGATGTGCATACTTTTTATAAAAAAATAATCAAGAATTCCATTTTGATTCCCTTAAGTACTTTTCTGTGTACACAAACTTTTATAAAATTATGATAGTAACTTTATAATGTTTTTTGCTTATTTTAAAAATAGCATTATAATATTAAATAAACCAATAAGTTATCCTGGCACTTAATACCAGCTCAGATTCTGAACTACCTTTCTAGCCTTATTTTCTATGATTCTGTAGTAAGTGCTCCACCTGGTGTCAAGCTGACCTACTGAGTTTTTTTCGAGCATGCATGGTCATACCCACCTCCCTCCTGATTCCTCTGTCTATAGAGTACACTAGTGTCACCAAATTCTCAATCTGTTGAAACATACGCATGATTCAAGGCCAACAGAAGTGTTACTTTCTCCATGAAATCTACCATCCTCCGAGGATGAAATAGTATCTTTATCTTAGAATTTCTATACTTTTCTAATTCAGGATTCTTATAATACAGTCACATGGAATCATACACAGGAACTTTTTCTGAACAACATTTTCCCCCTATCAAATTAAATCTTTCTATGGACAGGGATTATTTTGTATTTAGTTAGCATCTATCATTTTCCCGACAAATAACAGATGCTTAAGAATGTTTGTTAACTGACTAAATAAATATTTCTCCAAGTTGGCGATTTCTTGCTGGAGATTAACAATAAAAGGATTAGTAATTGTATCTGGTGAATCAATTATAAATTAGAATAAAGCAAACTCCTAAATAATTTCTTAAAATAATTATTATAATTAAAGTAATTAAACTTTAATCTTTATAGTAGTCAATGCATCTCACTTTAATAAATTTACTAGTATTTAATGAATTTAATGATTTGTATGAATCAGATTTGAATATAGCATTTTGATCCTATACAGTTTTCAAGGTCATGTAGGACCTTAAGGGACACCTTAATATGTTCTCTCTAGATTGTTCCTTCTGAATAGCTTGAACTTCAATTGGCATGAGTGTAGTAAGGGAAAATCTACACTAAAATTGAAGACTGAACAGGTCTTGCAAGACAATACTATTTAATTAGGTTGTATTCTTTTGTCTGTGTGATTTATTATTGGTTTTGTTGTGTTGTTGTATATAGCATTTTCATGTCCGTGTGTCTCAATTCTTATTTTACTTTATAAATTAGGAAAAGCATTTGCCAAGAGACAATAAGAGTTGTTACACAGTTGCAGACAGGGTTCCTGAAAAATAGCATTCCCTTTATACTATAATTTAAAAATGCTTATTAAAAAATAGAATAAAATGTAGTTTAAAACTAAGATCTAAATGTCAGCCATGGAAGTAGACTGGTCCATCAGAAGAAGAGTTATAACTGAGGATTTCAGACAGGGAGGAAAAGAATCCCCCACCCCCAGGAACATAGTAAAATTATTCTGATTGGTGTGCATTATTATTTTATATATTGAGGTCAGGAATTGTGGTTCAACTGCCCCATTTATGAGCTGCTGTTCTTCACCTCAGAAATAATCTGAAATACTGCAGCTGAGGCTTCATAGCATTATTTAATTGGGTTATCTTGAATAGAACTTTCTAAGGAAAAAGAACACTAGAAATTCATCAGAAGTCTAGTCACAACTTTTGTTTTGCCATACAATTATCATTGTAGCATATATTCTAAAAGCTCTCAATAGGCAGAAATAGTTTATCTGTTTTGTGTGGTATCCATGATATCTCCCTTCTTCTGGAACTTTCTATGATACCAAGAGTAAGAAAAAGTTATCAGAGAAGATAGAAGGAATGAGTTTATATCTTTCTGAGTGATTTTTTAAAAAATACTTTGAGAATATATATGTTTGTGAAGGTATGTATGTCACTGAAATACTCAACCATGTAAGAGTATATTATTAGCGTTTTATGATATTGAGATCTGACAGCACATCAAGATGCTTGGGTGAAAAAGAAAAAAAAAAGACAAAATGCAATAGAAACCAACAAATAAAGCCCTTTGGAAGTGAAAACAGAAATTACTGTTTTCTTTTATTTTATCTTTCATATGTTTTCTCCATATTCAGAGGCAAATAGGATATTTTTTTTCTCTAAGTATTTCTGTCTTGAAAACATGTTTTTGAAAGCCTTTGTGATTATCAGTGGGGAAAAAAAACTGAAGTCTTAGAGCAGTTTAAGTTATCAAGCATAAAGAATATATATATTTTTTGCCTATTTCAATAATCATATCTATGCATTAGACTCTGCTGTTGGGAGATGTGGGGAAGTGGGTCTTAATATTTAAACCTGACTTTGATCTCCCAAAGTACTATTTTAACAGCTAGATACAAAAGTTTTAGGGAGTAAACACAGGGGTTTGATCATTTCTATAGGACATCACATTTGCATTGAAATAAACAATGGTGGCCTAATAGTACTCATGTATACAATGGCATATTATGAATGTCTGAACAAACCTGTGCTCTTTCTGGTACTTGGCCTAGGAAAGATCTATGATTTAGACTGACAATATTTAGCTTCCATGTGGTTACCTGGGCCTGAAATTATATCGAGTCTTGTCAATTCTGTTTTCTTCACATTCCTGAGGCAGATCAAATTTTACCCAGTAAATCTTTTCTATCACTTAGGTCATCTCCTGCCTACATTCCTCCTACAGCCTTTTCAATTGTCCCTGTGCCACCAGCTTTCCTCCTTCCAATCAGCTTCAGCATTGCAACGAGGGTAATCTTCCTAAAATATAAATGTGATTAGCATGTTACCTGCCTACAAACCCTTCCAATTTCTTTCAATTTGGATAAATGCCAAAGTACCTTTAAAGGCCTTCATGATCTGTACTCTATGCATCTTTCTAGTTACACTCACCTAGAGCTTTTTCCCTTTCATCCCATATTCTTGCTTTCTGATCTCGTTCCCAGACCATACTATATTACTGCTTTCAACTCTATAACTTTGTACATTCATTAACTACCACCTCCAGCCCAGCTTTTTAACCCCACCTCATTTTTATGACTAGGCTTAGATGGTATTTCCCACAAGAAGCCCTAAGATCCTCTTTTTATTTTGGAGGGCTCTTCTTGAAAATTGAAGTACTCTGCACACACTCCTGCTGCAGAACCCGGAACTCTGATTTGTAATCGTTCACCCCTTCCTAAGTTTAAAATATACAAAGAGCAAATGTTCTTAATCATCAGAGTATTTAGCTCTGTGCCCTGCCTTGAACAATGAAGAAACATAGATATTCTGGTAAACTGAACCTAAGAAGTTGTTTTCCTTTGTCTCTTTCTAGTGGGAGAATAAGATACATTTCTTGACATATTTTATACTATCGACTTTCCCATCAAGTACACACATGGGTTATACACAAAGGCCATATTTACCTGATATTCAAGGACAGCTATATCAGTAGTTAATATAGTGATACCAATGACTAAAAAATCACTGTTATAAGCATACTGAGAGCATTTCTGTTGTTCTAGCCAAGTGGAACATTTCTTAGGACCCTTTGGTAGGTATCCCCAGATGTAGAAACTAAAGGGAAAATGCATGGCAGATTAGGGGATAGGGTTCTAATATCCTGCACCAGCCCTGTAGCTAGGGTCTGTTCACCACTTTGACTATTACACCTAAATTTAGGGGCATAGAATTAAATACCAAGAGAATGACAATTTTAATTGTTTACTCGATATAATGGTTCTGGTTTTTGCTGTGCTCTTAAGATATCTCATTTGTGCAACCTTCGTGTAAAGACCTCTCAATTAAAATTCAGGAATATTTCTCACAATTTGAAGGGAACAATTATCTAGAATTACTAAGCGTATTTCATGCTGCATATACTATGTAATATAAAACATGTATAAATATAAAATGTAATTTTAATAGTAAAATTCCAAAATAAAATGAATATATAATCTTATCCCTTCATATAGATTTTGATAAGTAAAATCTAGATTGTACTTTAATTATAAATTTTAAGTTTTTACAATTAAAATTATAGGCTAATAATCTCCTAATATAAAGTAAGTACTTATCAGGTCAAGTTTGGAGCAATAAAAATTACAAACAGTTGTACTTATCTTTCCTGGAGCCTGGACAAATCAGCAGCAGGTATACCACATAACCCTTTTAAAAGGCTTTTAAAGACAATATACTATTCAGGCTAAGGCCAGTAATGAAATTACTATGACATAACAAACAAACAAGAAATTTTTCTCATCAATACTGTGAATTTTTTTTTAATAACCAATAGTTTCTCAGTATTTCTCAGCAGTGTATGCTTAAAGGCAATGAGTAGCAATTTATTTATAGTATAATTTAATATGAAGGCAACACATAAAATAGCATGTGGCCCCATGAAAAATATTCTAGGAGATTGACCAGGAGACCCTAATTACAATGTGCAAACAAGATTGGTTCCCAATTAACCCATTTAGTGGAATAGAATAACCTTGACATTCAGTACTAGGTCTGTGGCAATAAGAAGGTCTTTTTAAGAAATGGAGTGAAAAAGCTATTTTCAGTCAGTAGAGATACATAGAAAGCTCCTCTTTAACATATCAGAATTTGGGACATATAAAAGGAAATGGCTATTAAGACACCATGATTTTCTAGACCCTATAAAAGATAATTTAAGCATTAAAACAACTATACAATATACCAAATCAGAGTTGTGAATTGTTACCATGAGATGTTAGAATGTCAAAAAAAAATCTTTCTTAACAAACGGAATTGCACTTATGTATGCCTGGCGATTCTGATACTCGTTTTTTAAGGTAACTAGGTCTTAATATTTAAAATGGAATTCTTTGGTTAAAGAGGACCATGTTTAATCATGTGTATGCGAAGACAAAGGATCCGAGAAAATACAATTGAGAAAGAAGTGCTTATTCAATAAGTGCTATTGAGAAAACTGAATATCCATATATAAAAGGATGAAACTTTACCTCTATATTATATCATAAACAAAAATCAACTCAAAATGAATTAAGATTTGAAACCGTAACACTTCTAGAAGGAAACATAGGCAGTAAGCTATTCGACATCTCTCTTGGCAATGATTTTTTGGCAACAAAAAGCCAAAATAGACAAGTAAGACTACATAAAACCTTTTGCACAACAGAGGACGTCATCAAAAGAATGAAAAGGCAACATACAGAATGGGAGAAAATATTTATAAATTCTATATCTGGTAATGAGTTAATATCTAAAATACATAAAAAATTCACACAACTCAATAGCAAAAAAACCCTAAATGATTTGATTAAAAATTGAGCAGAGGATCTGAATAGATATTTTTCCAGAGAAGACATATGAATGGCCAATAGGTATGTGAAAGGGTGCTCAACATCACTAATCGTCAGAAAAATGGAAATCAAAACTACAATAAGATTTCATCACATATCAGAACGACAGTCTTTAAAAAGACTAGAAATAAGTGTTGGCAATGATGTGAAGAAAAGGGAACCCTAGTGCACGGCTGATGGGAATGTAAATTGGTGCAACCACTGTAGGAAACAGTATGGAAGTTCCTCATAAAATTAAAAATAGAACTACCATATGACCCAGCAATTCCATTTATGGGTATTTATCTGAAGAAAATGAAAACAACTTGAACCACAGTGTTCACTGCAGCATTATTCACAATAGCCAAGATATGGAAACAACCTAAGTGTACATCAATGGATGAATGAATAAAGATGTGACACACACACACACACACACGCACACACACACATATGTATATATATATATACACACATACATACACAATATATATACACATATTATATACACATACATACATACACACACATATATGGAATATTATTCAGTCATAAAAAAGAATGATATCTTGCCATTTACCACAACATAGGTGGACTTCGAGGGCATTATGCTAAGTGAAATAAGTTAGACAGTGAAAGAAAAATATCACCTCTCTCATATGTGGAATTGAAAATATATCTATACATCAATCGATCAATCGATAAAATAAAACAACCTTGTAGATACAGAGAACAGACTGATGGTTGCCAGAGGCAGTGGGTATGGGTGGTTGAAATGAGTAAGCTGGGTTATTTTGGTTTCGTTTAAATAAATTGAGTAGAAAAAAAAAATCCCGTTTACATTAGCATCAAAAATAGTAACATGCTTAGGAATACATTTAACCAAGGAAGTGAAAGATCTGCACACTGTAAACTATATTAGTGAAAAAAACTGAAGACACAAATAAATGGTAAGATATTCTGTGTTCATGGACTGAAAGTATTAATAATGCTAAGATGTCCATATTACTCAAAGCAAACTACAGAATTAATGCAATCCTGTCAAAATTCTAATGGCATTTTTCATGGAAATAGAAAAAAATTTCTAAAATTCATGTGGAACCACAAAGAGCCAAATCAATCTTGAGGAAAGAAAAAAATTCACAAAAATACAAAGCTGGAGACATTATACTACCTGATTTCAAAATATACTACAAAGCTCTAATAATCAAAACACTTGTGCATTGTTGGTGGGACTATAAACTGGTAGAGCCACTACTGCAAACAGTATAGAAGTTCCTGAAAAAATTAATAATAGAACTATCATATGAGCCAGCAATCCTATCTCTGGATATTTTTCCAAAAGAAAGGAAATATCTCAAAAAGATATCTGCACTCCTATGTTCACAGCAACACTATTCACAGTAGCTGATATAGAAACAACCTAAATTTCTATATCATTGACTATTGAAGGAATAAAGAAAATGTGGTGTATATATACACAATGGAGCATTATTTAGCCATGAGAAAGAAGTAAATCCTGTCATTTGCAATAACATGGATGAACACGGAGGACATAATGCTAAGTGAAATAAGCCAAAGACAAAGACAAATACTGTATGATCTCACTTATATGTGGAATCTAAAAGAAAAAAAACAAAACTCATACTTGTAGAAGTAGAGAGTAGAACAGTCTTTACCAGGGGCTAGCAGTATGTATGTGGGTTATGGGGAGATTTTGGTCAAAGGTTACAAATTTCTAGTTATGTACAATGAATAAGTCCAGGGTACTAATGTACTCACATGCTGACTCTATTGTACTAAACACTAGAAATATGCTGAGAGTAGATTTCAGGTACACACGCACAGTCATATGTTAACTTTGTGTGGAAATATGTTAATTAGCTTGATTGTAGTAATCATTTCATTATGCATACATATATATATATATATATATATAAAATCATGTTGTAGACTTCAAATATATAAAATTTTTATTAAAATTTATCTCTCCTAAGTAGAGACATTTTATATACATAATTCTGTTTTAAATTTCTTCTATCAACTTTTAATTTAACATAATGTAGCTCTACCATGTGTTTGTACCATAAATTGTTTTGCATAAAATATTGGAAAGGGAAAAGCTTGGCAGTGCAAAACAGATGCCAGAAAGAGCCAGAGATCAACTTGCTGTCAAAAAATTTCTAGATCATTCCTATTATATGCTTATAGTGTCTTTGGTTTTCTTTATGTTGCTCAAACACATTATCTTACTTTCAATCACTGTTGGAAAGCTTTTAGAGTACGACTAACCTTGAGATTCTCCAACTTTTAGGGGAGAGAAAAAAATTTTAACAGGTTATTTCTATTTCATGAGTGGGACTCAGATTATATAAACCGAAGCATTATAGTTATGTTTTTAATTTTTTGTTGCCTTATTGTTTTTGCTTTTCAATATGGCACCATTGACACATGAGTAAAAGAAAATTTCCTATAGAATGTAGGGTTAACTTAGTTTTCAGTGATGTATATTTTTTTCTGTCTATAAGTATTATAGAGGGAAATTTGGTATAATTGCATGTGCCTACTAGATAGATGCTAAAAGCAATATATCTTTACCTTTGAAATAAATTTAAAGAAATGTTAAATTTCATATATATATGTACATATACACACATATATAAAGTGTGATAATATATATAAAATCTATCCTTAGCACATGGCACTGACTGAATAAATACATTTATCTTTTATTTTTAAAGTTATTTATAAAAACTTCAAATAAAGGCATGTAGTCTAGAATATGAAAACTACAATTTAAATGCAAGATGGCAAGATGTGGTACATATATACAATGTAATAAACATACGCAATGGAATATTACTCAACCATAAGAAAAATGAAATTTTACTATTTGCAACAACATGGATGGACCTAGAGGGTATTATATTAAGTGAAATAAGTCAGACAGAGAAAGACAAATACCATATGATTTTACTTATATATGGATTCTAAGGAAGAAAATAAACAAACAAACAAAGCAGAAACAGACTCATAGATACACAAAATAAGCTGATGGCTGCCAGGTGGTAAGGGGTTTGGAGGGCTGAGTGAAAAAGGTGAAGGGATTAAGAAGTACAAATTGGTAGTCATGAAATAGTCGTAGGGTTGTAAAGTACAGCATAGGGAATATAGTCAATCATATCATAATAATTATGTATAGTGCCAGGTGGGTACTACACTAATTGGAAGGATCACTTTGTGAGTTATATAAATGTCTAACTGCTGTGATGTACACCTGAAATTAACATAAAATAATGTTAAATGTCAACTGTAATTGAAAAAAATAATTTTAAATCTAAAAACAAATGCAAGATGGCATATTCATTTCTATTTTACACTTTGTTTCTCTAAATAATTTCATTTTTGATTACATAATATAATTGTTTATTGTAAGTTTTAAGGGGATGAAAGAAAATTGAGATTTATAATTTATATTTCTAAATAATTGATTAACAATGCATTACTACATTTTTTAATTACCAAAAATTATGGTACATAGCTTTTTAGAGAGAAAATTATGACAATATTGATGTATACCATGCCCTGGAGATCCATGTGCTTAACATAGAAAAGAAGCAAGCAGGAGTGTGTCTACAATCCTGCAAATAATGTAGGCACTTGCACTTTAAATGTGATATTCATTGAAAAATTACCTATCCTCTAATTTTGTTATTATCTTTGGTTCTAATAAAGGAACTATACCATTGGTGGCAGGAAATTATTTTTTCCCACTATCTGATGTCCCAAATTATACCAGAAACATTCTAAAAGGAGGAGTGGAACTGCAGTTAGAACTACTCTAATATATTTTGTAATTTGCTTCTGAAAAAAAAAAGAACAATATTTTTAAAAATACATGTAGTTTTAAATGAGAAAAAATTTTAAAAGATTTTGGTGGTCGCTTCCTTTATTTTCTGCTTCCTGATTATACTATTTTCCAAATGATTGATTTAGTAATTACTAGGTTTTACTTGATAATTAAAAATTCTTGCAAGCAATGTCCATTATACAATGAAATTTGATATGCTAACAATACGTTGAATGTATATTTTTCTGGAATGTACACACACACATACGGAAGTGAAAATGCTAATCCTAGATTTTACACTATTGTTCTGATTCATCATTTTCAGGTTTAAAACCTCATTTTTAGAAAACAACTTGTCTTTTCCCCATTTGATACTAGCTTTTAAATAATTTTCATACATTAGAGTTTATTCTGGGATTTATGCTTGCTAACACTTTATTTTATTTTGCTAACACTTTAAGAGGGGAAAAACAGAAGCAGGTTTTCTAGGTTGTAGTTGACAGGGCTGTATTAGTTACCTAGGGCCGCTATAACAAAGTATCACAGACTGGATTGCTTAAAATAACAGTAAATTATTGTTTCACAGTTCTGGGGCTAGAAGCCTAAAATTAAGGTGTTTGTAGGGCATTGGCCTCCTGAAACCTGCAGGAGAATTCTTCTTTGCTTCTTCCTAGCTTTTGATGGTTTCCTGACAGCCTCTCGTGTTCTTTGGCTTACACCTGTATATAACTTTAGTCTCTACCTCTGTCATCACATGGTGTTCTTCCTGTGTGTCTGTGTTTTCATGTGGCTGTCTTCTTATAAGCACAACAGTCACATTGGATTAAGAGCCCACCCTACTCCAGAACAGCATTATTTAATTTAACTCATCACATCTGAAGTGACTATTTCCAAATAACGTCATGTTCTGACATACCGGAGGTTAAGATTTCAATATATCTTTGAGTGGGGAGCACAATTGAACCCATAACAATATCCAACTACATTTGAAAGTGTGGAGGTAGGTCTTAGACTTTTGACTGGGCTAAGGCATTGAGAATACTGTCAAACTTTCTCAGGTCCCACTTCATGTCATTCTTCTTTCCCCCATAGAACCTTGGTTGAAGATGTTTCTGAACAGTATGCAGCTCTCCTCTAACTTTTACTTATTGAAATCCTGCTCAATTCCCTTCTGTGTGCTATCATAACTTTCATATCTGGTCTATGAAACTCTGATTAGTGTACGTATTTATTAGTATAATGGTAATTTGATTGATGTCTTTTTCCTTAAATAGGCTGGAACCTATCTAAATGCAGAGGCCCTAATTTTTTCCTCATTGTTATAACTCCAGTGCCTAGTACAGTGCCTGACACAAAATAAATATTCTGTAGTGGTTTGCTGAGAAAGTTAATAGATATGTTTATCTTTGTGTCGAAGAAATGGTATCATAATTTGGTATAGGAAACCTTGAAACTACTTAAGAAATTATGGCATAGTGTACATGAAATGAAAGCTACAAGTATTAAAGACAGAAGGGAAACACAGAAGCTTAGAAAAAGAAATGTAGGGGTGGGAAAATATAATGTCATAAAGTCAAAGTGATAACTTAGGAAAAAACATTAGAAATAAATGCCTATAATTTCAAAATCATAAAGCCCATTTCTAAACATGTTTTCCCAATGTATCATAACATTGTGACTAATATTAACTTCTCTGGAGTCATATGGTATAGATTGAGATTCCAGTTCACTATTTACTCTTTGTCTGACCATGGTCACATTCCTAACTGTGTTTTCTCATCTAGAAAATGGGGATAATAATGGCAATCTATTTTATAGTGTTAGAGTTAATTTAGGCCACTCAGTTATAGTACCCAGCAAATATAACCATTTATGAAGCTTGAGCTCAATCTTGAAAGGCAACACTTATTTTCCCAGAAGGACAGAGCATTCAGATGAAAGATTTTTTTTTCCATTTTGAATATAAGTATCAGCTAAAATTTTCAGAACCCCACCCCCCATAATTATTAAATGGAACAAAGGGCACAATGGCCAGGACCCTGCACTATAGCAAAACTATAATAGGCTCTTTCCGTAATCATTGTAAAGTAGATATCAGCAAACTGGCATGTGTTTAGTATGTCTTGGGTGAATGATTAAAGGAATGAAAGGACATGTATTTTTCAGTGTTAGTAGACAGTTAATGAGAAGGAATGTATTAGGAGAGTGTTTCTCAATTTTTAATGTGCATATGAGTCACTTGGAGAACTCATAAAACTAAAAATTCTGATTCAGTGGATCTTGAGTGGGGCCTGATATCCTGCATTTCTAATGAGTCTCCAGGTGATGTCATGCCTGTTTGTCCTTTAATCAACTCTGAGCTTCAACTTCTGGTTATACATGGAAAGGGAGAGGTCATCTTAAATGCTATATTTGCCATCTATTAAAAACCACCTTGAGATACTGTGAAATTATGGTAAGCAGGCAAAAAAGGACATTAAGCTAAAAGATTTTAGCTACATAAATTCTTGTAGCATCTAATCAAGATTGATTTTATAATTTATGGCCAGCTTTGCTCACGGGAAATAATATAGTAATAGTTATCTCAAACATAATCACACAAATGTTATTTTCTTCAATTTCAAGAGAAAAACATAGATCCTTCTTCATATAAGAGAATAAAAATATCATGCATTATTGAACAATTGCGATTTTTATATTTCTGAGCCATTAGAGTTTTTAAGAAAGATTTGTTTAAGTAAATTGAAAATATTTAAATGGAGATAGTATTTTATTATTCCTACATAAAATTCTCTCATGGAGGACGAACACAAGATGATATTTAATTTGATTCATTAATCTGTGCCTCTTGAAACCATATTGTCCTATTAACGACAATATTGTATTATATGAACAAGTCTAAACTCACTTCAAAAGTCATTGAAAGGCAGCATGCATGTACACTAGATTTATTGAGACATCAAAATTTCATTTCATGAATTCCAAATGTTCAATTATAGCTTAGGGCATTTTTATGGGTCTTCTAATTTGATTCTGTGCATGTTGGAAAATTGGAAAATTAGCAGCATATTGTCAGTACATAAGTTTTTAGGAAATAGTCAATGTCAAAAAACTTAAAATAAAAATAATCAATGTAGCTGCATAATGAAGAATTAAGGTATATTACCAAGCAGATTTTCTCTGACATGTATACTTTCAAAATACACTTTAAAATAAATGAATTTGAGCATGAATTCCTACATGTTCTTTAATCCTGACAGATCATAAGAAGACACCTAATTTAAATGCCCCAAAACATACAGCAAATTTGTCGACTTCATCATCAATTTCACTAATAGCCATTGTGTGTAATTTATGATGATTCAAACACAGAAGAGCCAAGAAACAATTTGTTTCATATATCAGTTTGTGATTTCATGTCGACCCAATGTACCAGCAGCCAAAACAAACATAAAAAATCACCAACTATAGTTTAAAAGTTCAATAGTTAACAATGTAGAATGTAACTGCAGTACACCTTTCTACAGACGCATATATACAAACCTCACAAACGTACATATACAATATAAGGAAAAAGTTGCATTTTCCTAAGACCTAGTAAATTAAAAGTGGTGAATATGTTGTCTTACCTGAAAAGAAAGAAAGAAAGAAAGAAAGAAAGAAAGAAAGAAAGAAAGAAAGAAAGAAAGAAAGAAAGAAAGAAAGAAAGAAAGAAAGAAAGAAAGAAAAAATGAAGAAACGGGGCAAGTCTGGTCACACTAAGACTTTTTTCATATAAGGATTTAGCAGAGATCTAGTAATTGTCAAGATTGATTTATCAGACAGACACAGTAGCCAGAATAGCCTAGGACCTAATCTGGATATGAAAGCTCTGAGTAACCAAGATTAGCAGTGTATAAAACCTAAAACTGGAAGAGAGCTGATTTATTCTACCATCTCTGACACACTTGGCATCAAAATTTATACCACTGTCTTCAATTAAATTCCCTCATGATTTTTCACTGGTCTTCTCTTTCTTGTCCTTTTTAAGCATAGATCCAAACAGCAAAAAAAAAAAAAAGTGGCTTTTTAAAATTCCAATAAATTCATGTACCTAGCTGCTCAAAATTTTCTAGTGGCTTTCTATGCTATTAAGAATATAAATCCAGACTCCATCAAGACCTCCAAGTCCCTTTACCTTCTGGACTTGCCTATCTCTTCAAACCTTATATGCTACTTTGTTGTTCCTTACTCTTCTCCAGCTGCAAAGTCTTCCCCTTGTTAGATGTAACACACTGAAAGGCTGTGTTTTGTATAGTTTTATATAAACTTTATATTTTTACTGTTGTATCCCCAGCTGCTCAAGCAGGACTTTACTCTCAATAAATATGTAGAGTGGATTAATTAATCAATTTCATTTTTATGTTTTGATGTACGGCCCAGCTACTTTGGATAGAACTGAATTGAACTTATTAAACACATACTATCTATAAGGCACATAGTTATATGCTATGGAGAAATATAGAGGTTGACAATATGTTCAAAAAGCTTACAATCTAATAGGAGATCCTGATATATAAAAAACAATCTAATAAAGTTTAAATAAATGCTACCAAACAGAATGTGCAATAGAAATAATTGAGGCACATAGCTGCTTCAGAATCAATTGGATTTCAACAGTGAAAGTGAGAGAAATTTCATTATAGAGATAAGAGATAAGCAAAATAAACAAGGACAGTGCATAGCCTAGGTATATAGATTACTGCAATTTAAAATTAAAAGAATTTAAGAGATCATCTACTTACATTGTCTCATTTTCCAGATGAGCAAATTGAAGTATATATAAGTTAAATGACTTTTCAAAGATGATACATTTAATCAGGGGCAGTGCAAGAACAAGGTTCAATCCACACTCCTCTAGATCCCATATCCACCCTAATCTGCACTACCAGGCCCTCTAATTGTAGAAACTTACACATCATTTAAGATCTGCTATTTCAACTGTTCTCGTCTTGGTAATGTCAGCTTAATGCTCATTTTTCATTCAGTCTGCCCTTTGGTTACTGAATTATGCTTTATGTTTGATATTCAATGGTCTTCTTATTTATCTCATGTATTTATGTCATCTTATCATAAATATTCATAATATTTATTATAAACAATTGCCTTCTTTATTCTTTCATTGTTTCATGTGATTTAAAAAATGCAATAAAGTCTTATATGGGTTTTTTTCTATTTGAATTTTGAATTTCTGTGTGTGCACATGCATGTGTATGTAGGTGGGTGGGTGGTGATTCGTCAGACTGTTGATGAATAAAACTTAGCTATCTTTGCACCGTGATTTGTACTTCTAGAAATATATAAACTGAATTATATTCTACCACAAGGATATTTTATATAACACGGATGTAATAATTTGGTCTTAAGATTTCTACGCAAAAAAAGTAAGTCCATCACTATGTTTGGATGATAGTGCTGGTAAATGTTGTCTTAAGCAAAATAATAAATTTGATAATGATTCACCACATATGAAATCCTTTCCTTTGATTTCATTACTACATTTAGGTCAATGTACATTACCATCTGAACATTTTTAAAACCAATCATCATTTTCAAGGACTCTGACAAATTATGTTGTGTTCTTAACTTTGTAATTTCCTATTCAGCAAAAAAAAAAAAAATCACTTTGCCTCAAATGATTGCTTGTTTCTTTGGAAAATATGTATGTTCTTTCTGCACATAATAACTTATGCAGAACTCTATCACTATGAGAGCATTTATTTCATAAATCTCAACACTCTGACCAAAACCATTTGCAAATTCAATAATAGAGTCCTGTCTAAGATGAATTGGCAAATTATTCCCAAACCCAAATCTTAATAACAATATACACAAATTCATTTCTTAAGAGCACAGCATCTTCAATCCAATCACGAATTCAGAGCAGCCTAGCTATGCTATTTTGTGGGTGTGAGTAGTTTTTCTATACCCCAGAATTATTGTGCAAAGAGAAGATGTGACCTGCAAAATTTAAAAGAAAAAGTAGCAGCATTTTTTATTATGTAGCAGCCAAGTAGATTCAAGCAGAGAGCTGTCCTTATAAAATCACTCCATGGATTCTACCATATGATAATGAATAATGTCCTTCAATGAAATTATGTAACACATGAGCTTCTTTTCAAAGTACAAAAATGAAGTTTTGATTATGTAGAAATAAAACAAAACAGAAAAAGTTTTTAAATAATGTATCTAAAATGTTTTACAAAAAATTTAAAGATATTATGTATGAATATAGACATATATAGACACAGATATATTAATATATAGAGATATATTAAGAATAAGTTTAAGTTGTTTATCACAGATACTCAAATAAGTACTTAATTGATTAAAGATTACATACGAGTAATATGCTTTATTTGAATTTGGGTTTAACTTATCTATTAAGAAAATCTACACTGAGAAAATCATGTAGACTTAGAAGTTGGAAGTACTTTATGTAACTGTTCAACTCTTAATTGAACAGTTGAGGACTGAATCTTCATCAAAACTAGGGAACTTCTTGAGACTAGAATTCCAGTTTAACTTTCCTCTTACTAACTGCATAACTCAATAAAATCCCTTGATTTCCTGAGATTCAGTTTGATTATCTGCAAATTTTGCCTAAGACCTCTATAGAAGCAGAGCTGACTCTAGCTGCCATAATTAAATTTTAAGAAATATTGCAGAATCAGTGGGAGACATGAAGACCAGCTAAATCTAAGGGGAAAATGAAAAGCCAAAAGGAAGAAAAGACTCCTACTTAGCAATAGTCAAATCAGTTTTTTGGCTTAGGACACTTCTTCAGGCAATATGTCACAATTCTATCTTATTTGATTTCACCTTATCTAAACCATTTCATATATAATCTATGAATTTATTCTAAGTAACTGTAAACCCTATTCTGGGTCTAATTACTTAGTCTTCTATAGTTAATGAAAACACTGCAAATGAAAATGTAGTTTGTTGTTGTTTGTTTTAAGCACATGTTGATACATGGAATAGTTGGGTTAGCTTTCATAAATACCTTCATGCTTGATGTAGGCCAAAGTTTTATAGCGAGGGAAAAGTATTATTAAAATCATTAGATTGAAACCATAGTGCTTTAGCTTTTAGGCATGCAAATGAGAAAGTAAAGAGTCAGGACTAATTCTGAAATAGCTAAAATGGAGAGTACTATGATTTAAGTTATGCCAGGAAGGAGCCATTGCTTAAAAGTTTTTCTCACTAGTACTTACCATCTCTTGATATTCTTATTAAAATTTAAAAAAAAATGTTATTTGAGATGCTCTGCATCTCTTTAATAGTAAGATTGAACATTAAACTATTTTATAACCTCTGCATTTTCTTACTTTAAAATTATCTTATCCACTTACCTACTGAAATTAGCATATTTAAGAGTGTCTTAGAGAACAATATTAAACAAAAAAAGTTATGGTAGGAAGGGTACTGCTTAAAATTATGAAATAGTTTATTTTCATAGGATCATTAAGTCTCTTAAAGATCAGTTGTAACATAGCAGAGAACTTAGAGTCATTGTTAGGTTTTGCAAAGTGTTCATATTATTTTATTATTTAGATGCAAACCAAAAAGTCCAGGATTTAACAATGTTAGGTAGAGAAATAAAGAGAGACTGATATTTTGCTAACCATGGTGCATCTGCAACCACTAGAAATGAATTGGATCATTTTATTCATCAAGATGAGTAATAGAAGAAAATTAACTGGTCGTGAAGGGGAAACTTTAGCTTTAATCACATTTGTTGAAATTATTAAACTGCAGTACATTCTTATGAAAAGACTTTTGATTTATTCAGAATAATAAATTAAGATAGATGCCATGTTTATATGACTCTATATTACATTTCCTAGGACATATGTCATCATATTATAATTGTCTTCTAATAGTTGAATACCAGTTAGGTGTTGAAGGTCAACAAGATGGCTCATTTTTGGGTTCTGGCTTTGAGAAACAAAGTGCATAAGGTGTTTCCCTTTCCCAATTGGAAGAGGAAAATACAATTCAGCAAACTAGTCTTGTAATAGTGGCAATTTTGATAGTGTTAGTGGAGTCGAAAGGTAGATTAATAATTTGACCTGTAACCCTGGTAGGTTTTACTCAGATTGTAAAGTTTCATTCAAGTATCTACTGCTGTTCAATGAAAATATGACCATCTGCTTTCAGACACCATACGCATTAATTCATTCATTCACCTAAAATGTATATTGAACCACTACCCTCTACTATGTGCTGTACTATACACAGGGGAGCCTTAAACAAATAGGACAAGCTGTCTCCTCTTAGAGTTTTTAGGACCATGGAAAAGCCAATATTAAACAATTACAATAAAATTGTGAATGTGGTGGGAAAAGAAATACAGGGACCTATGGTAGCATGGACTAATGTTCTTACTGAGCCTAAAAGTTTAGGAGAGGCTTCCTGAAACTAATGAAATGCTAATATGTATATGAAAAAAATCTTAATTACAAGAAGAAATAAATACTGAGGAATCTTCAAGTTAGTTTGTTCTTTGTTTTATCAATAAAAGTGGATATAATACCATATAAACTTTATCTGATTAAAAAAAATTCAGTCAAAATCAAACTGAATTTGATTTTGAAAAAAATTTGAAAAATCAAATTTTTCTTATGAGTTAAAGATTTAATTTTAATCAAAATTAAAGAGTTGAATTACAAAACTGGTAGATTTCATATTCACACAGCAAAATAAAGGAAGGAGAAAAACATTGAACAAGTTTTCTACGTTTTCCCTAAGTTTTATTTTTAGGAATTAATTACAAATTAACTTGGAAACCATAACTATTAAAATGAAGCATGAGCCTATTCTTGACTGCCTGTACTGACTTTACTGCCATTCACATATAATGGGATATTAAAATTGATGCTTTACCACAGTGTCAAAAGTAATATGTGCTACATATCTAAGTGTCAGATAAAATAATTTATTTCAAAGAATGTAGTTGAAACAGGTTGAGAATTGATTTGATCATTCTTAATCCCTTCATCTAGGAAGTACTGATTTGAGATCTAATTTATTAAATATACTAGAAATTTTTTTTTTAAAGAGTGATTTGTCAGTAGGCTTTTTGGAGAAAAAAAAAAACTGCTGCCTTCTATAATTCCCATCATCACCTTCTCTTATATCTTGGAAAAGTATAGGAGAAGAAAATTTCTTTCATAATAATTACAGAGAAAAAAATTTAGGCTTCTACAGAAAGCTTAGAGTATATCCTCTGCAGTTTGGAAATGATAGTAAGCAGGTCAAAGAGATTTATTGGAGAGCTGCTTGGGCAGTGTAGCAACAGAAGGCTGTGACTGCCTTTCAGTGGTAGGTCCAAATATCCATGACTGCTTCTTTGGGATAGATATAAACCACATGGGAGGGATAGTGAGCCTAGAACTTTAAGTCCTACCCAAGAAAAACTTCTGGAAAATATGTCAAGATTCTAAACTATGAGGAATGAACTACCTGGAGAAAACAAAACAACAAACAAAAACAGGAACTGAAAAGGAGGCCATCAGCTGGAGGTAAAGTATAGGCTATGTCCTGAAAATTTCAGCTGAAGAGTACCACCGAGAAAATGTGTTCAGTACCAAGGACAGATCCCACACTACTACATCCATTTAAGCATCAGCCAGGCACACAGCAAGAAATTATCTTATACCAATAACCATTCATGTGAGAAATTTCACTGACCTGTTCCCTTAACACCACATCCCTACTCTCTAGCTGTTTGTGAGTTAGTATGATTATTAGAGAGGGAAGGGGGAAATGATAATGGAATGACCATACCTACCATCCCCACAGCAAATTGACAGCTTACTATGGGCCCACGATGGAGAATGGGAGAGGAATTTTTAAGTCAGGTATCCGGTTTGCCACTGTAGTAAATTCACTGTTTCTCAACATTTCTCTGTTCTTTTTCTGCCCTTGTCTTATCTTCCACCCCATTGTGGGAGGAATGTAATTCCTCACCTTACTGATGTTGAATTTGGTCATGTGAGTTTTTGTGGCCAATGGAATGTTAGTAAATATAATAAGAGTGGAGGCTTTAAATAAGATGCTTGCAGGATTTGTACTGATCTCTTCCACTTCTGCTATTTACCATGAGAAGAAAATATTCTGGGTAGTAGTTGGTTGGTGAGAAAGATCTGAAATGAACTGAAGGCCTGTACCCAACTGAGATCAGCTGAACCCAGGAGAGTTCAGCTACAATTCTGAGAGAGAGAAAGAAAGATTTTTTCTGCTAGTCACTAACATTTTGGAGACATTTCTATGCAGAAAAATAATCTATTGCAAGTATTATGATTAGTGTAGAAGATAGGCCATTTGAATTTCTTAATTGAGATTCTGTCAATAATTTAATATGACTAGAGAATATTTAACTATGTAAAGTGCGATTTAAACCTTTGAAGCCAAAGACTGAGATTATTTAAGGGCAAGAGAAAAAAATTTCCAGTGACTGCATGTTAAAAGGACAATGGGAAACAAAGAATTAAGTTGCATATTATTGAGTACCACATATCGCATTTGCCTATTTTTTTAGTTTTTAAACAGTTCTTCAGAATAAGCCTTTTTTCCATTTAAAAACAAACATCAATAGTACATGCAAGACTATACTGATTCGTATTACCACTTTCCCACATAAATCTATAATTAATGAGCACATAAAAATGATCAGAATATATATATTTTTTAAATCTATGATGTCTAGAACTAACTCTCTCAACAAGGACACAACCTGAAATAGTTTCATTGTGTGTGGAAAATGATTTTACAACTTTACTGTTTTCTAATGCTAAGAATGAAATAATCGAAACATCTTTCTAATTCGTAATTCAGTTGAACTTGGCACATTTGTTTTCAGGCCCTTATATTTTACTTACTATAAAAAATTTATGAAGGTCATGGTTCAAGAATGAACAAACACCAGGATGTTCTTTAGGTATGTAGTAGTAAAGCTAAACATTTTTATTGTAGACATTAGCTGCTGATGTTATGCTGGTACACCATGCAAAGTAATACATCTGCTCATATTATCTATCCAGCTGTGACCTCCCCTTTAAATAACAAAGCAAAATATTTCTATAAATAGTTCTCATCACATCAGCCTGAGCCCAGGCCCATTTCATACAGATAATAAGGTGATGTTAATCTTTTGATTTCTTTTCCTCTCTAGCAGATTACATCCTATTTTAAATCAAACACAAACAAAATCTTACAGGAAACATAATTAGAAGTGAAATTGCTCTAAAGCACCTTTGTCTCTGGAGGAATCTTTTCACCCTCTGTGATGTGCCAGGATGTATCTAATCTAATGATCAGCTGCCACCAAGTAATTGAATATCCCAGAGTTTGAACTGCTGGAGAGCCTCTGCATTTATTTCTCTTATTTTTACCTCTAAATAAGTAAAAGGGTAAAGTGGACCTGCATGACAATAAATTGCTGCTTTTGATGAGAATTTGCTTATATTTGTAGTGTTTATTCTCAAGGTTGATATGTTGTGGTTTTTAGCATACACTTGAGATATACTCGAAAATAGTTATTCATCAAATTGAATACATGGAGTTTTAAAAGTAATTTTAAAGTAGCTCTATGAATTTGAATTCTACACCTTCAAAAATGTTAGCATCCTTCTTGATTATGAAATATATGTCTTTTAAAAAATTTATTATCACTAAGATAATGAAAATACTAAGACCCTTCTCTTGTGGGAAACAAATTGGAAAAAAATCCCGAGGCAAATTAATTAAGGAGTTTCATCAAACTATTTTTTGATGAAATGAATTCTTTTTTCTGCTATATGTTAACTATCAAAAAAGAGTACTTTTGTACTTCCACTACGTAAAAAAATAACTACAGTATAAGAAATTAAAGTTGGTTAAGGTCACTTATTCTGAGCATAACAGATGTTCTCACTACAACTGAGATTTTAAAAGACTATAAAAATTAAAAAGTGCTTGAAAACAGATCTTATGACCTCAGTTCTCCTTTACCTCATCTATACCTTTTGGGAAGATTGATAGCTCATATATAATATTCTATTTCCTGATAATTAGCAGAGCTACAGTCTAAAATTCCCCCAAGAGAGTAACAATCCCATCTCCAAAGACAGCTTGGGAGAAATATGGTAGCAATGTAAGCTTTCTTATCTCTAAAACCATTGAACGGCTAAATGAGAAAATTTGTGATTTAAAATAGCCGATTTCCAGCACAAAAACTTGCTGATGGTAGTGAACCTCCCTAATTAAGTTATATTATGGTCTTGGCACAACATGTAAGAAAAGCGCTTCCTAAGGAGGAACCCTTAATATGATTCTCTGCAATGTTAAATTTCAGATAATAACCAGGTAATTCAGAATTTATTTATACAGCTGATATGAAGTAAATTAGAACCACCATGAGAGTTAAAATTCTACTAGTATCAAATTCTGCCCAGTCCATTTCTTTAACCATGAGACTGAAGGAAAAAATATACAGAATTATGGTCGACAAGGTCATTAGCCGTCAATGTGGCCAATCCTTATAGGTGTGTGCAACTACACAAAAGTAAAAAACAATTACCCACTTGCCAAACAGGTTCTCAGTGGTAATGCTTTTCTCTCTCACACTCCCAGTGCCATTTTGGGTGTCCTTTTTTTCTTGCATTATTCTTCCAGGCCATTTTCCTACTTCTCTTCCTAAAATCATTCATCTTCAAATTACAGGAAATTGAATAATTATAGTCATTGGGCATATAGGCAACTCCTTTAAAGGTTTAAGTTACTCTTTATAGTCATTTCTTCCAACACCATTTTTACTATATTTCTTAGTAATTTCATTGTCCGTGTAATCCTTCTATTACACATTCTCTCAGGTCCTCTTTGCTCCTCCTACTATGATCTTTCCTTTCACCCTATATCAGCCTTTTGCTTCCTTCTCTTGCTCATTCCCTGGATCTTGTCATTATAAACAAACACAAACCCTTCATAATCTCATTTTGCGTATCCTCTCTTCAGCTCACTCCCTTTAGTATTGCTACTCCATCAATTCCTTCACAACCACTATGACTCAGAGTCTATTGATGTGACTACCATATTATCATACCTCACCATACTTAAATCACTATCTCCTACACCAGTTTTGATTCCGTATTCCATCAATAAAATTATTCCCTTACCTATACTTTCAACTATATTGCCACTTTTTTATATTTTTTATTTACTTTGGAAAAATCTCAACCCTGCTTAAATCCAACTGTTTGCCTCCTGTGATCCTACACACATAAAATTAAATATAGCCAGAAAATAACACACAACCATGCTGATTGTTTGCCTTTAAATACCTTTCTATTAACTTCAAATATGTAATCTTTACAGTTCCCTGGCAATCATACCATATTCTCCTTATCTGTTCACTTTCCCTACTCATACTTAGTGACTCTGCTACCATTTTAATGAGAAAAATTTATAATAGAATATAACTCCCAACATCACCTATCTATATATACTCTATCTTTTCTCCTTTACTATAGATAAAATATTCATGTCTCTAGCAAAAATCATGTGAATTCTCACCCCCTCTTGCATATTTAAAAATATGGCCCTTATTTCTCGACTTTTTAGCATTTTCGTGTACTGGAACCATCATACCCCACTCCATAACCATTTCTCACTAACATTATAGTAGCCTCTAAATTTGTCCCTCTTCTCCCACCATAGTTCTTTATCATTTCCCAGGTCATGTTACTTTTCTTTAAACCATTCAATAGCGTACAAGAATAACCAGATCCTTATGATGGCATATAAGGCTCTACTTGGTCTGCCTTTCATTTCTTCTGACTAAATCTCCCCATTATTTCCTCCCAGCATATTAGCCTCCTTTACTATTCCTTGAACACTCTGAGCAAGTTTTAACCTATGGGTTTTGCACATGTTCCTGCTCTTGCCTTGCATACTCTTCCTAGAAACAATAATATATTTCACCAACTTTGGTTCTTTGCCCAGTTTACAACTCCTTTATGAGACTTCTCTATTTACTATTCATCGCTTTACTTTTCTCCATAGCATTTATAAATATCTAATATTTTATATTATGCTTGTTTATTTTATCATCTATCTCCATCCACTTGTTATAAACATTGGTGGATTTTGTCTATTCTTTTTCATCAATAAATTATCTTAATTATATGCCTGACACATAGTAAGTATTCAATAAATAAATGTTGAATCAATGACTAAATAACTTTAACTGATAATTTAGGTTGATCAAAATCCCAGTTACCCAAGGATAAGAAAATTATAATATACTTTTCATGCAGTATATTTCTATAGTTCCTAATAGAATGCATTAAAATTCCTCTTGAAAACTACTTTTCTCTTAGATTTTTATCTGGAATAGAATCTCAAGCCAGATTTATAATCAGAGTATAATAGTGATTTCAGTAGTCCTGTCATGAGCTATTTTAGAAGAATTTTTCTATAATAATTCTAATCAAGGATATAACCATTTAAGTCTCCATTTTATTGAAAGTGAGAACTTGGTCCCTAAGTTTACTCCATCAACACTTCTATCTTTAAATTTAACTAAGTTACCCGGGACAAGAGAGAGGGGGAACTTTAGGATTAAGATGGAGTGATATTTTACTAAAAGTATAAATAACATTTTGATTTATAAGAAATGCACATAAATTCCATTATATCTCCATCTGAGAAAGACTTTTTCTAATGAATTTTAACATATTATGTAGAGACTAAAAGTGGTTTTGTTCATTTGATTTATAGACAATTAATAGCCAGATTATCCTAGTTTTTAATTTGAGAATGGAACATCTCTTATTTTATTGGACAATTCAATATTCCCAAGAGCCAGCTTCTTCTAACTTTAATGCCTTCCTTCTTTCATACTTCAAATAATTTTTACTTTTATCAGAATATTTCCATCTTCTACTCAGATTAACACCATAATCTGAATCGTGTTCTTTAC
>NW_024354500.1:2864772-3109727 GCF_902729225.1 Pteropus medius | reverse complement strand
AATCCCTTATTTTTTATTTTTTATGCCTACAGCACCTGGTCTTCCTAGGTGGTCTCCCATCCAAGTACTAAACAGGCCCAACCCTGCTTAGCTTCCAAGATCAGACAGGATCAGGCTTGTTCAGAGTGGCATGGCCATATAACAATAACTTTTTAAGCCATTTAATAATCTGAAATAAAATTTTTGTGCTTAAAACATCTAAAATGTCCTCATTCATCCAAAAATAAATAAGAAATTTTTATAAATCAACAACCAAAAACAGATAGTCTGATTAAAAAACAGCAAAGGACACAATTTGGCAAAGAAAGTATATAAATGGCCAACAAGAATATAGAAAGATGCTCAACATCACTAATCATAAGAGAAATGCAAATCAACACTACAAAGTAATAGTATCTAAAATCATTTGGATGGCCACTATCAAAAAAGTAAGAAATGAATGTTAACAAAGATTTGGAGAATTTGGAACCTGTACATTGATGATAAGAAGGTAAAATAGTACAGTCATTATGGAAAAACAGTATGAAGGCACCTGAAAATGTTAAAAATAGAATTACCATATAATCCAGCAATCTCATTTCTGGGTATATATCAAAAAGAATTCTAATTGGGATCTCAAAGAGCTATTTGCACACTTGTGTTCATTACGGTATCATTTACAATAATCAACAGGTAAAGGCAACCCAAATATCCATCAACAGATGAATGGATAAATAAAAGTAGTATATACATACGTAATGAAATTTTATGTATCATTAAAGTAAAATAAAATTCTGTCACATGCTACAACATGGATGAAACTCAAAATCATTATGTAAGAAAAATAAGCCAGTCACATAAAAAATACTGTATGATTTTACTATTATAAAGTATCTAAAATAATCAAAATTATAAAAACAGAAAGTGAAAAGGTAATTGCCAAAGGCTGAGGAGGGAGGAGGAAGAAAGTGTTTAGTGGGTAGAAAGTTTCAGTTTTTCCAAATGAAAAAGTCTAGAGAGTTGTTGTGCAACAATGTAAACATATGTAACACTACTGAACTGTAACACTTAAAAATGGTTAAGGTGGTAAATTAAATGTTATGTTTTTTTACAACAATTAAAAGTTCACATTCTCTGAAACTGAACCTTGATTATTTTACAACTGTTGAAACTCAAACCAAATAAAACATAATATCAAGCAAATACCATAACTTAAGAAAAGTCTGCTATATAAAATACAAAGGAAATGGATTTTATAGTTACCAATAATTAAATTACAGCTCCATTTTCAAGAAAGTTTCATTTTTGAGATAAATAAATGTAGGACATTATAAATTCCCTTTATCAAAATTTAGAATGTGCTAAGATGTGAGACAAAGTGGGCTCAATTATTTGGAAAAACCATTTGGCATCTCTAATCAGCAGCATTCTAGTGAATTTGGAAAAACTCACCAGTGGCTAAGTCGAGATCTTGAGGTGTAAAATTTTTCCTCTGCGTAGATTTCTAAAGTATTATGAGGTTTTTCCAATGTGGGAACATTTTGTAGAATTGGAGAAAAACTGCACCTATATTTGGAAAAATGAAAGTTGATATAAAAGTTAACCATAAGAGAGATGAAGATAACTTTAATATACTGTTATTATATAAAGCCAATATCAATTAGATATTTTCAGCTTGCATACAGCAAACCCAGGAAAACTCAGTCTCTTACACAATTTTTCACTGTGCATTTTGTTCAATTAGGATAAAAGAATTTGCCTATATTATAATTCTGTTGCTAAATGGGAAATGTGTATTCTGCCAAGTTTTAGTCATATGTCCCATGAATGATATTGGGCACAGCAATCATTTTTTTGGAAGATAAAGCAGGCTAAACAGAAATTCATTTAAAAAGCACACTTCTTGGAGTGCTTTTAACCTATTAAGAGTTTTTGTTGTTGTTTAGGTCCCTCTTCTTTCCCTTAATCCTGCTGAATATCTGGTGGTAATCCAGATATTTCTTCCAGGTTGAATTCTAAAGAAAAAAAGAAAAAAATTTAACAGCAGTGCTTAGTCAAACAGAGATTGAAAAACTGTAGAAAGAAAAATCTACTTTTTTTTTAGGTAGAGAAGCAAGTTGGTATAGCCTACTACACACCTAGACTATATGGTATAGTGTATTGTTCCTAAGCTACAAATCTGTACAGCATATTACTGTAGTGAATACTGTAAGCAATTATAACACAATGATATTTGAATATCTAAACATAGAAAAGGTACAGTAAAAATACTGTATAAACAATACAAAAATGGATCATCTGTATAGGGCACTTACGGAGCCTGTCGAACTGGAAATTGCTCAGGGTGAGTCAGTGAGTGAGCGGTAAGTGAATGTGAAGGCCTAGGACATTACTGTACACTGCTATAGACTTCATACACACTGTACACTTAGGCTACACTAAATTTATGAAACATGAAATTAAATCAATCACAAGAGAAAATGACATAATCAAGAGTCACAGTAAATACAAGATGTGTGAGGCTACTGCTGGTATAACATAACATACTATTTTACAGCAAATCTTTATAAGTGGAAAGAATATCCTCTAAAATAATGATCAAAATATAGTAAATACATAAACCACTGACATAGTTATCTGTTGTTATCAAGTATTATATAATTGCATATATGATTGTAAGTGCTATACTTTTGTATGACTAGCAGCACAGTAAGTTTGTTTACACAAGCATTACCATGAGTAATGCACTGTGTTATGACAGACAGCTACTACCTCATCAGGTGATAGAAATTTTTCAGGTGCACTGTAATCTTATGGGCTCATCATCATATTTGTTGTCTGTGATCGACCAGAATATCATCATGCGGCACATGACAGTACCGAGACATAAGCATAGGACTACAGAAAACTTCCTCTCCTATGCAACTTACCATTGCATTACTAAAGGCCAATTTATAATAGTTTCCTTTATCCAGTACATCATGTGTGTGTGTTAATCTCACACACACACACACCAAAACAAGAAAACCAGACATACTAAAGGGCTAGAAATACAGTTCAAAGAGAGAGTGCACACATCAAAACCAGACTCAAAATGACAGAAATGTTGGAATTATCAGACCAGGAATTTAAAAAAACTGAGTAATATGCTAATGGCTTTAATGGATACAGTAGATAGCATGGAAGAACAGATGGGCAATGTAAGATGAGAGGCGGAAATTTGAAGAATGGCACCCCTTCCCCCATAAAAATGCTAGACATCAAAACACTGTACCAGAAATGAAAAATACCTTTGATGAGCTTAATAGAGGGGACACGGCTAATGAAAGAATCTCTGAGCTTGGGTTTATTTAAGTAATGATCTGTAAAACAAAAGTAAACAGCAAAAGACCAGAAAAAAAAATAAAACCAGAACAAAATATTAAAGAACGAAATATTCAAAATATTCAAGAAACAACTCTAAAAGGTGTAGTATATGGGAATGAATGAATGAATGAATGAATGAATAAATAAATAAATAAATGTTGTAGTATATGGATAATAGCAACAACATAAGGAAAAGAAGGGGATAGAAGTAGTATTTGGAACAATAGTGAGAATTATCCCAAATTTGGTCAGACATCAAACTACAGATCCAGAAAGCAAAGAGAACACCAAGCAAGGTAAACTCCAAAAACAAAAACAAAGAAAAATAAAAAAAACAACACTTCACCTTGACACATCATTTTCAAATTACAGAAAATAAAAGAAAAAAAAATTCTGAAGAGGAAAAAAACCATACGAACAAAATTTAAAGGAATGTTTCTGGTAAACTGCCTTGCAAGAAGTGTTAAAAGTTCAGAGTGAAGAAATTTATATAGGTCAGAAACTTGATCTACATAAAGAAAGAAAATATCAGAGAAGGTATAAGATAAAATAAAAACTTTATTTTTAGATTAATCTAACAGAAAACAATTTGTCAAAAATAATAATAGCAACAATGAATTTAAATATATATATAGGTATAGGTGCTTATATAGAAGCAAAATAACAGAAGTACAAGGGATAAGTTAGAGAATTCAAATTATTTTATTATACTCATACTACCTTTGAAGGTGCTCTCACTACCCATGAAGTGGTATAATGTTATTTAAAAGTGGACTTGGATTAGTTGTAAATGTATATAGCAAACTCTAGGGCAGCCATTAAAAGATTTCTTTTTTAAATGTATAACTAATATAATGAGAGGAAAAAAATGTATTCATATAAAATGCACAGTTAAAACCACAAAAGGCAGTAAAAGAGTGGAAGATAAAAGTAGAAATGAAGATCAAGGGCAATATACAGAAAATACTAACAAATATGGTAGATATTAATCCAAGTATATAAGCAATCACTTTGAACGTCAATATTCTAAATGCACCAAAAGATGGATTGTCATAATGGATTAAAAAAAGAACACCCAACTATATGTTGCCTATACTTTAAATATAAGAACACATAGATTAAAAGCAGATGGATGTTTGTGCTTAGTTTGTTCATTTCTTTTGTTCCTTAGATTCTGCATATAAATGAAATCATGTGGCTTTGTCATCCTCTGTCTGACTTATTTCACTCAGCATAATACTCCTAGATCCATCCATATCGTTTTAAATGGTAAGATTTTTAAATGCAGCAAGATTTTATTTTCTTTTACTGCATGCATGGTGGCCTGGGTGAAAAAAGTGAAGAGAGGAGGAAGTACAAATTAGTAGCTACAAAATAGTCACAGGGATATTGAATATATGAATAGTCAGTATTATTGTAATGGCTATGTATAGTGCCAGTTGGGTCCTAGAGTAATCAGAGGGATCACTTCATAAGTTATATAAATGTCTAACCATGGTATTATACATATAGAACTAAATTAAACTAAATTTAAAAAGGTAAATGAATGGAAAAAAGACATACCAGTCTAACACCGATCAAAAGAAAATGGGAGTAGCTTTGTTAATTTTGAACAGAGCACACTTCAGAGCAAGGAGAGTATCTGAGATAATGAAGGGCATTGCATACTAATAATAAAGGGGTCAATTTTCCTGAAGACATTATTCTAACTGTGTATGTGCCTAACAAAAGAATGTCAAATTATGTGAGGCAAAAACTGATAGAACTCCATGGAGAAATACATGAAACTCCTATTATATTTGGAGACTTCAACACTCTATCAGAGATGGAGAGATGCGGCAGGCACAAAATTAGAAAGGACATAAATGAACTCAACACCATCAATCTACTGGATCTAATGAACAGATTAAACACATTTTACGAGAATATTATTTACAAAACAAGCTTATAGTTGTGAAATTTATCTAAATTATTTTCCAAATGAATGAGTAGTCTAGAAGAGCTCGCAAACAATTTCAAAGCCATGGAGGATTTATATTGAAAGCAATGAATCTATCAAACCTGCTTTATCCTCATGTCAGTCAGAGCATGTTTTTCCTTAGTCCAAATCCCTATGGCTTTAAAAATGGAGAAATTGTATATGATCCTTTCTGAAGGTCATACTCAATTTAAGCTTCTTCTTTCTCAGGAAATAATCTTTCTTTAGAAAATTATACACATGAACTCATGAATCTGCCAGAGTTTCTAACTTTTATACATTTTCCTATTAACTTTTCTGTCTGCTATCAACTTTAACTTTAGTAAATTTATATTCAGCAAAACTTTGCAATATCAAAGTGCATACCTTCCAGTGTTCAATATAGAGAAGTAGGAACAAAGTTTGAATATACAATATTTTTTCCATTAAAGCATTTTAAAACTAAATTTCATTATATTCTTCATTCGATTTACTGGCAACTTTTTAAATATCAAACATAAAGTTAGTACTATGCCTTCAACTTTCAATTTCATTGTTTAACTCAGGCAGAAGGTTGATGAAGAGATTTTTTTCCTTGTGTTCCTTCTTGCAGTTTCCCAATTTTAAGAGTTAGGCCCTGAATATCAGAAGGAATTTAAGCACATGTTAACTGGCACAAAGTGAAACATTTAACTTAATATTTGACATTTTCAGAAATTAAAAAAAGAAATAGAAGATTAGGTCTATTTATATTTCTGACATTGACCTCAAGACCACCTATCTGGAAAATTAGCATCTGGCCAAGAATGACAAGACCTACAATACCTAAGGAGCACCTGGAAAATAGATTAAGAAATTTTTAAAAACTGTGTTTTTCAATGTGCACACATGGGCTGCATGCTAAACTTATAAACTTTATACCTGTACATAAATTCAGATATTTTCAGGTAGGTTGTGCTTAAAAGCATTTCTATCCAAATAAAGTCTAGATTTAAGTGAGTTGATGGCAGGCTAGATATGGAGATTGGCTTACACAAAGAGAGTCAGAATTTCACTTCATGTATAGATTTTTATTAAAAATTTTATTAAAAATTATTCTCACTCTACTCTAAATTATCTATATTTGTGGAAAGGAAGATAAATTTGGTTAGTGTTTCTAATGCCCAAAGCTTATGCTCGCAAAGACTAGAGGCTTCAGATTAAATTATTAGAGTTCAAGTGAAAATTTATGCATGCTTAAATTTTGGTTAGAGAAAATAAATTCCTTCTTAGATATTACTGGAATCTGTCATTATCAGATATGAGTCTGGAATGTCTCATTTATTAATAAATAGAATTCAGTTTCGATCTATCTACATGCGAATCTTCAAGAGCTCTATCAACTTCTAGTTTCTCTGATTTTCTTGCTTCAGTAAAATGTTGTTTTCAGTGTCTTAACCATAAAAATATAGTCCATCTAAAAACGCATCAACATATATGTTATAGACTGAATTGTTTCCCCCCAAAATCATATGTTGAAGCTCTAATATACTAAATGTATTTGGAGATAGGGCCTTTAAGGAGGTAATTTAAGTTAAATGAGGTCATAAATGTGTCACTCTAATCCTATGACAACTGTTATCCTTACAAGATGAAGAGACAATAGAGCTTCCTCTCTCTCCATATACTCACAGAAGAAAGGCTGTGTGAGGACAAAGAGAAAAGGCAAACATCTACAAGGCAAAAAGAGACCTCACAAGGAATTAACCCTGACAGCACTTTGGTTCCAGACTTCTAGGTGCCAGAAATGTGAGAAAACAAATTTTTGTTATTTAAGCCAATCTGGGATTTTTGTTATGACAGCCCAAGTAGACTAATATAGTACAGATCTTTCTTTTTTAGTTTTCCTATCATCTATATGTCTTTCTCACTTATATAGGGACAATCGAATGCATCTAATCTCATGGTTCTTCTAGTCTTCAGTTTCTACTAGTCTTCTGAATTTATCTTGTTTGTTTGTTTTCAGTTCAATTAAACAAGCATATATTGTGCTGAGAAAAAGATTTGGTGCTGAATTTACAAGATAAGACATTGTTTCCACTCATCACGGGTTTATAATCCAGTATGTTGGCTGCTAATCTGGAAACTCTCCATGTTAATATCCAGCATATTGTTTAAAGGAAATATAACTTCTAAGACACTCTGATATGATTCCAAACAATAACCATGTGACAATAAACAAGTAGTTGATATAAAAATGATTAGGTGGGCTAAAAATTACATTTTATTCATATTTGGTCCAATTTTGTTATTAAATGACACAGTAGGACACTTTAAAATAATATAACAATTTTTGTTTTATAAGTTTTCTTTAACATATATAGTATTCTTTATTAAAATTTTATTTTTGCCAAAGTAATACATGTTCATTGTCAAAATGATCAGAGGAGTCTAAAGAAAAATAATAGTTTCCTAATCCAAACCATCTTTCAACTCAAAAATGTTTTTTCTAATACATAATTCTACATTTTAATATTCTTATGTTATTTCATTTATGAATTTTAAGTACTATTGTCTTCCTATTTTATAGTAGTTAAAAAGTTAGCTTTTTAAAAACAAGCCGCCCACTTACCTTTTAATTTTTCCAATATAGTTATATCATAATTTTTAGTTTAATAATCATTTAATTCATAATAACTATATAAATATTGTTCATTTTTAAACCAATTAATATAATTTACCTTTCTTGTTCCAGTTGTTTTTATCTGGATTTAATAACTGACATTCATTTTGCTTGGTAACATTTTATATAGCTTTATAAAAAAGCAAGAAATTGACATTGGTATAATCCACAGATCTTATTTATAGTCACAGATTTTACATATACTCATTTGTGAGTGGGCACATGTATTGTGTGGTTCTATGAAATTTTATCTTATGTGTAGATTCATATAACCACCACCACAATCAAGAGGCAGAACTGTTCTATCATCACAAAGATATGCTACCTCTATATAGTCATCCTTTCCTCTTCTCTCCTATACCTTTAACACCTGGAAACCACTAATCTGCTCTTGGTATCTAACATTTCAAGAATGTTCAAATAAATTTTAAAAAGCTTTGGTTATATTGTTATTTTTACCGGTTTTTTTTTTTTTTCTGTTGCTTTTCCATAGCACTGTTCTCTTATTTTGCATGTAGTTCTTATCCTTACCCAAAAATAAATGGGACTAGCTATAGATTTTGTTTGTTTAGAAGTTTGTTTGTTTTTTGCTATATTTATCTGTTTCTTCCGGTACTCCTTTTTGTTTTCACTTTTAGTGATAAATTGACTCCTTAAAAACTTAAATGAAAGCACTGTGTGATTGTGTACAGCTTGTGGGCTGAATGTTAACCTTTTCTTTGGTGAGATCCCAAATGTTAGTAGCTGGACTTTATTTATTTTTTTAATAAACTAACGCCCATTAACAACATACACACAAATTAGGCCTACGATTTAAAAGCTATTTGCAACAAGACTCATTATCCATCTGTGAAATACCTTAAACATTAGAAACTTAGATTTGGTGATTTTTAATTGGGGCTTTAACTGTACCAGTCCAGTTTGATGCTTTGATCCGTTACAACAGCATCACAAATCCCAACATCACCTTTGCTAGCTGTGCCCTCCTGAATTAAAAGATATTTACAAATCAAGTTCCCAGGCAGAATGTTGCCTTCAAATTACAAAAATGGCTCTAACATCATAGAGGCACAAACACAAGATACATCAACTTCATTGGGTATCCTTTTAAAAAGAATGCCCAGTTTCAAATCCCAGGTGATATCACCCTGGCCCAGGAGTACACCAGAGAAGACAACATCATTCCTTGCAATGACTTCCCCAGAGACAAAAACCTCTGTTCTACTGATACCCACAGGCTGCTTCACCTAAGGTGCTGACAAATTAGACATAAAATACTTATTTTCTTCTTTTGATATTAGAATTATATTATATTTTCTGAGCTTACTGTTTAAAATGTGTTTCTGGTATATTCCTTGCTTTTGCCAACACATACACTCCTACGCTCTCATGCCTTAGGGGAAGTCTGGTAGAGGATACTATAATCTGTGCCATTCTAAAAGTTAGTGGAGATTATTGCTTTCTTCAGGAGGCAACTACCTCATATCAGTCCACCCCTCTACACCCTGGGGAGAGGACCATCCACTCCCCAGTGCCTTCTCCTAATCCCTTCAACTCTCCATCACAGCCTTCTGCCCCGAGTCTCCAACCATGACCACTACAACCACAACATTCCTTCCCTGGGGCACACAAATGCTACCAATTTTTGCATATACTTTACTAAACTATCAGTTCATACCCTCCAACAAACATACCTGCTGGACCTACCACCTTGATCTGAGAAATACACCAAAATATTATCCAAAATATAATGTATTATCCAAAATACATAAGTTTTACACATATTACAATGCTATCAAGATATTATTAGAGACCCCAGAAATTTCAGATTTGTCTTCTTGGCTAATGTCATGCAAATAGGATACTTAGTTATGAGCCAACCTATAAGGACTCCTTACACTTCTACTTGTACTCCTTATTTCCACAATAAAATGTTTTCTATGCTGTTTAGGGCAACTTAAGTCCTATTCTTTGATGGTCTCCCCTAACACCCAAATAATTGAGCTTAAACTTGTATCAAGATATCAAGGAGTCAATTGTAGTATAGTGTTATAAATATTGTCTTGACCCAGGTTTGAGGCCTGGCTAGAGGCCGCTCAGTTCCCCTTCTTGATCCGCCAATTAAGTCCACACCCCAACTCCTCCTGTATCTGGCTTTTAAAACACTTGGCTACTACCCATCTACTTTAATCACCCCGGGTTCAGGTACCAGGCAACTGGAAATAGCCCCTATACTTCAGAGCCCCTGAAATTATTTAAACTAGCCAATCTTAAATCTGCATACCCTGACTCACCTGTTCCTTTCCTTGAGAACCACAATAAAGGCTCTTAACAATATCCCTCTCTCCTTTTGCCTTGCAATTGACCCCAAGTGATTCTCAGTAGGGCCTCCTGTTGCATAATGTGTTCTTTTCTTGGGATCCGAGAGTATAACAAATTATCTTTTCAATGGCGGTTGTCTCCTGATCTGTTGGCCTTGCTATACCCGAATGATTTTAAAAACCTAGAAAAACAGTATTTGGCTAAATCATATCATTTTCTGATACTTCATCAAAGTCTTCTATTCTAAAGACCCCAGTTAAAAGGTTTCTTACTGCTCAATCTAGGACTTACATAATATCAATAATATTCTTTCTTCAGGTTATAAGCAGAAATATGATAATTTTTGCACAATACGCAGCAGTTTAAGAGAAATTACAAATTGCTGATAAGAGCAATCTTTAATTTTTTTTTATTTTTTATTTTTTATTTTTTTTGGAAAGTAAATGAGTAAGAGCATAGCCATGAGATCAGAAAGCTAAAATTACCAAATTCCAGTGAGTACTGAAACAAACGCATTTTGTTTTGTTTTGTTTTTGATGTAGGCACATATACAAAGAAAATCCTTCTACTTCCTATTTTGAATTACCACCTAATCAAATTTTATGTACCAAGACTATCAGTTTCCATTAAAAAAAAAAAAAAGAACATCTTTACACATGCGTTAAGGACATGAAGCTCTGATGTTATAATTTTGCACATTTCGTACACCTGTTGATTTATTTCTCCTTTGAGTTATTTCTTTTCATTTGTATGGGGTGGAGGGTGGCAAAGAAGCGGAGGGGTGGAGGTGAGGGAGTATTACCTTTAATGGAATTACTAATCTCTTACTAAAAAATGATTATACTTTAGAATTACAACATAAATAGTAAATATAGATGGCAATCTTAATTTCAACATCCTATGAAATCTTGACACACACAAAAAGGTGAGACACTAAATTCAACTACCTTTGCATATTCTGAAAGCATCAAGAAAGCTCTGGTGGTTCAGGAATAAATCAAAGCTTTGTGCAGCTCAGGAGGGATTAATATACTTTGAATTACTTTAATCTTTTAAACTCAGGAGAGTTGTAACACCAACTACATATTTTTCAGCTTTTTATGAATTCTTATAATGATCCATGTAGTGTTAAAAGAGCAAAGCGAACCTGAATTAAAATCACCACCACTGATTATGTTTAAAGGTCAACGCTCCCCTCCACACACAATGATTTAATTTCTTGCATGGTATGAGTTGCATTCACAACTGCCTGTGTGTCCTGGAAAACTATGAAAAGGATAGATAACTGTGGAGATGAAACCTTTCTTATTTTGTATAGTTTGGGATTCACTTTTGCAAGTTTGAGTTAGTTTTAACCCATAGGCCTTAATCCAAGTTAGATCCAAAGAGAAGATTTCAGCCCCCTCTTTTTCCTTCCCATTGAGTCGATCCCCTCTATAACCCATTTCAGGTTGTCTTTTTTTTTTTTTTTCTTTCCACAGGCAGCTTTCAGCTTCCATTCCTTTAGACAGATATTGACTGGCATGTTTGTTCCAATTCTCCTTTAGGAAATTTTCTAACTTATGTATTGCAATCTTCTTAGCTGCTGGACAGTGAAATTATATCAGTAGAACAGACACAGTCTTTACTTAGTATTTACCAGGCTCTTTCAGAGTGCTCGGTTCCTTAATCTGTTACCAGCACATCCAGTCTTCCTAAGTATGGCCATCTCCTCTCTCAACCCTCTTGCTCTCCTGTAATTCTCATTTATTGCTTAACATGAAGTTCTTTTGCAGTTTCCTTCCACTGATCTGATTCTATTACATAATTTTCTCCATTATCATATTCTTACCCACATGACCCACACTACAAATGGAACATTCCAGGCTATGGTAGAGCTGGCCAAAAGCACAGGGGTATTTGTTAGGTATCACTAATATCAAACCTACATTATCACTGAGCACTCAACAAAATTCAAGTAATTATAACCAGGTACACGTGAATATATGCAAATATTTGAGCATAAGTACATATTTCTGTAGAGAAATTATATAGCTTTCCTTAGGTTCTCAAAGTATTGCTTGAATCCAGAAGGATTTAAGGACTACTGAATGTCCTTTCTACTAAGAAGGTAAAGAAAGTAAGTGATAGATGATTTACGAGAACTCTTTGTGTAAGGAATAAGGTCGTGAAGATAGTAGAATCTCTTTCATGAGCAAATATTCCACAATAATAGGTATGGTTTTTGAAATTCCTGATATTTTGAACTTGAAATTAAATTATATAACCTTTAAGTACTTTTTCTTGGGGCAAATATTTTTCTTAATACATAAAATAGTTTTATCATCTGTCTGTACAGCAAAAGAATGGTGAAATTATATGATTATTTGAGGAATTTAAATAACCAGGATATCTAAAGGTAAATATTTTAGGTTTTCTGAAACAATCCAGGACTTCCATTACCATTAATGTCTGCTAGGTCATTCAGACCGAACCGTTCATTGAGGACTAGTAGTAAATCTGGAGAAAAAGAAAAGCTTATGAGATAGTCAATAATTTCCCAGGAAGGATCTAGAAAAGAGAAGCCCAGGAGTTTGAATGACTACGTGGAGCTTTTGCCCCACAGGGCTGGGAGGAAAGGCATTAGAGAATAAGAAGACTTGGACAATTGTGCTCTAGGAACAAGGAATAACTACAAGTAGGTTCTCCTGTGACTACAGCTCAGGGTACTATTACCTAATTCTTGACACTGAAATAACACCTCAGTTCCTCAGGAATTCCAGACTGCAAGTGCCCACAGACACCTGGCGGAAGCAAAGGAAAAACATCTCAGGTGGAAGGTAATTTATATATTTCTTAGGGCCAAGAATAGAGTGACATGAGTTAGGTACTCACTTCAAGTACAAAATTCAAGGGTGGAGCTACAAAAATTAAAATTATAATAAATATTTTAATGTAATAGTTTAGAAATTAAAATCAATGCAAGAAAGAGCCTTAATTGTTAAGGGTGGAAAATTTTCAAGTGAGCAAACTAGCTAAGTTAGCTACAGGGAAGAAATATCTTTAGATATCAGAAGTTGTCCTACTTGCTTGTGTGTGGTTTAGGAAGTGTATTGTATAAAATATGTAGATGGCCAATGTCTGCTTCTGTAATCCATTTACTTGTTAATTAAGGGTGTTGTTCCGGGCAAAGATATGCTAAAAGCCAACTTCCACTTCTGTAATCTGCTGGTTTATTCAGGAGACCACCAGGATATGGTCTTGAGCTTTATCAGCTGCCTCCTCTGAAAGCTCGGGGCTGATCTCCTCTAGCTCTGCGTGGTAGAGAGTCAGTTGCCGGCCGGCTAATAAAGGCTCATAATTAATCTCAATTGGCTCTGTGGGTCTCAGAATTGTTCGCGCCATAACATAATGAACAAAATATTACATGTTTTTAAAACAGCAGGATCTGGCAAACTTCTGGTTTCCAATTTGATGGTAAGAAACCTGTAAGTTACCACATTATCACAATAACAAATAAAAAACAGAACAAACTGTAAAAGCAACTTTTTCTATGCCTCATAAAAGAACTGAGGTCATAGGACAAACCACTGACCCTAAAATTGGAGAGACTAATAGAAAAATATGGAAAACATAACTTACCAGAGCAGAAACCCATAAGCGAAAACCAGTGTAAGGCAAGAAAACTTTAACTCGAATTGAATTCTTGCTGGAGGCTCAGTGTGGAAAGTCTGAGAAACAAAATCTCCAGGATGATCAGGCATTGGAAGGTTCCCACATTTTGTGAGCTTTACCCCCCTGGAGCTTGCCCAGGTTCTCACAGTAAACACTGGAGAAAAAAACTTTGTGCTTTTCACAGGGGAAGGGAAAACAGCCATTTAAATATACCAGAGCATTCTGTTCTTCTTAATAAGGCTGCCCTCAGCAGAAATTAATTAACCAGAATATAAACAGCTGGGGTGTTATCAGCCTAAGTGGTCTGGGGAGGAAAATATCCAACTACAGCTGGCTCTGACCTTCTACATGGAGAATAGAATGTCAGCCCCCTTCAGCCTACCATAAAGAAGGGAAATGCATGACTCAAGCCCACTTTTGCCATTGGTCTCAACTAAAGAGAAGATACTGACAAGCATTTGTGAAGTTCACACTCCAGAGGCATAGGCTCACTAAAAGACTGAGATGTAAGCATAGGACTATAGAATGCTCACCTTCACTACACTTGACCACCACATTACTAAAGGCCTATTTACAGCAACTTCTATTATTCAATTAATCATGTCCATCTACAGAGAAAAAGTTACAACATAGTATAAAAGGACAAAAGCAGTCTGAAGAGGCAGAGTAAGCATCAGAACAAGATTCATATGTCAGGGATGTTAGAATTATCATACCTGGAATTTAAAACAGCTGTGATTAAAATGCTAAGCACTCTAATGGATACAGAAGACAGTATGCAAAATTAGATTTGCAACATAAAGAAAGAAGGAAATGCTAAGAGAGAACTAAAAAAAAAGAAATACTAAAGATCAAAAACACCTTAAAGGAAATTGAGGATGCCTTTGATGGGCTTATTAGCAAATTTGACATGGCTAAGAATCTCTGAGCTAGAGAGTATGTAAATAGAAGCCTCCAGAACTGAAAAAACAAATGTAGAAAAGACTAGAAAAACAAAACAGAATACCCCTAAACAGTGGGAAAACTACAAAAGGTATAACATATGGTTAATAGGAATATCAGGAGGAAAAGAGAGAAAGAGGCATAGAAAATATTTGAACAATAATGACTGAGAATTTTTCCAAATAAATGTCAGGTATCAAACCGCAAATCAGGTAGCTGAGAGAAAACCGAGCAGTATAAATGCTAAAAATAATAAAGCTAGGCATATCATTTTCAAACTGCAGCAAAGATGCAGAAAACAATCTGAAAGAAGTCAGAGGGATAAACTCCTTATCTACAGAGAAATAAAGGTAAGAATTCTAATATCTCTTTAGAATCCATGCAAGGATGATGAGTGGAGTGAAATATTTAAGGTGTTAAGAAAAAAAAAAACCTTTCTAAATTTTCAAAAAATTATCCTTCAAAAATGAAAGAGAAATAAAGACTTTCTCAGAAAAATGAAATTGAGGGAACTTGCAAGAGATGTTTGAAGATGTTCTTTAGTGAGAAGGAAAATAATATAGGTCAGACACTTGCATTTACATAAGTAAGGAAATAAAAGAGTATCAAAGAAGGAATAAGTAAAGAGAAAATAAAATCTTTTACTTTTCTTATTCTTAATTTATTTAACAGATAATAATTTGTTTAAAATAAAAATAGCAACAATATAGGCAAATATATATATATAAATGTGTGATTACCTCTATGCTTAGTGAAATAAATGACAGCAATAATAAAATGAGTGAGATGAAGGAACGGGATTTTTTTTTTGTTATTATAAGGTGCTATGCTACTCAAGGAGTGGTATAGTATTATTTGAAAGTATACTTGGATAGTTGTAAATGTATATTATAAACTCTATAGCAGCCACTAAAAAGACTTTTTAAAAGTGTAATGGATATGCTGAAGAAGAAAAATTACATAATCATATCAATAAATGAACAAAAGCATTTGACAAACCCAACACTCGTTTCTGATAAAAACTCAAAGTAAACTAGGAATAGAGGAAAACTTCCTCAACTTGATAAAGAATATCCACAAAAACCTAGAGCTACCTGTTAAGGGTGGAAAATTTTCAAGTGAGCAAACTAGCTAAGTCAGCTACAGGGAAGAAATATCTTTAGATACCAGAAGTTGTCCTACTTGCTTGTGTGTGGTTTAGGAAGCGTATTGTATAAGATATGAAGATGGCCAATGTCTGCTTCTGTAATCCATTTATTTGTTAATTAAGGGTGTTGTTCCGGGCAAAGATATGCTAACAGCCAACTTCCACTTCTGTAATCTGCTGGCTTGTTCAGGAGACCACCAGGATATGGTCTTAAGCTTTATCAGCTGCCTCCTCTGAAAGCTCAGGGCTGATCTCCTCTAGCCCTGTGTGGTAGAGTCAGTTGCCAGCCAGCTAATAAAGGCTCATAATTAATCTCAATTGGCTCCGTGGGTCTCAGAATCGTTCACACCATAACACTACCATCATATTTAATAATGAGAAACTCAAAGCTTTCCTGCTCATATCAAAAACAAGGCAAGGATGTCCACTCTCACCAATGCTTTGCAACATTGTAATGGAAGTCCTAGCTAATGCAATATATGAGAAAGGTAAATAAAAGGTATACAAATTGTGAGGAAAAAAATAAAATGATTTTTATTTACAGATGACATGATCACCTATACACACAATCAGAAAAGAATTGACAAAAATACCCTCCTGGAACCAAAGTGATCATAGCAAATTTGCAAAAAATGAGGTTAATATACAAAAGTCCATTGCTTTTGTCTTTACCAACAATAAACAAGTAGAATTCAAAATTAAAAATGCAATATCATTTATTCACTCTCTTTCCAATAAAATGAAATGCTTAGGTGTAAATTAACAAAATATGTACATGATCTATATGAGAAAAACTCCAAAATTTTGATGAAAGAAATCAAAACGAACTAAATAAATATAGAGATATTCCACGTTCATGAATAGGAAGACTCAATATTGCCAAGATGTTAATTCTTCCAAACACGTTTTATAGATTCAATGCAATCTCAGTCAAAATCACAGCAAGTTATTTTGTAGATATTGATGAAATGATTCTAAAGTTTATCTAGAGAGGCAGGAGACCCAGGATGGCCAAAATAATATTAAAGAACAAAGTTGGAGGATTGACACTGATTTCAAGACCTATTATGAAGCTACAGTAAGCAAGATGGTGTGGTATTTCAGAAAACATAGATAAATAAATTAATGAAACAGAATAGAGAGCCTAGAAATATAGTCAACTGGTTTTCATAAAGGAGCAAAGGCAATATGATGGAGCAAATATAGACTTTTCAACAAATAATGCTGGAATAACTGGATATTCACATGCAAAAAAAATTAATCTAGACATAGATCTTACATCCTTCACAAATATTAACTCAAAATTGATCACGGACCTAAATGTAAAATGAAAAACTATAAAACTCCTAGAAGATAACAGAAAAGAAAATCTAGATGACCTTGGGTTTAACTATGGCTTTTTAAATACAACACTAATGATACAACCCATGGAAAAAAAAAGAATTAATAAACTGAACTTTATTAAAATTAAATCATCTGCTCTGAGGGTGACACTATTAAGAGAATGAAAAGACAAGCCAGAGACTGGAAGAAAACATTTGCCAAAGGCGTCTGATAAAGAACTATTATCTAAAATGTACAAAAACTTTTAAAAGCCATCAATAAGTAACAATCGATCTAATTAAAAAATAGACCAAAGATCTTAAGAGACACCTCATGAAAAAGTATATACAGATGGCAAATACACATATAAAAAGATGCTCACATCATACATTATCAGGGAAATGCGAATTAAAACAATGAGATACAACTACACACCAATTAGAATATCCAAAATCCAAAACTATGACAAAACCAAATTCTGGCTAGGATATGTAGCAACAAGAACACTCATTCATTGCTAGTGGGAATACAGAATGATACAGCCACTTTGGAAGACAGTTTGGGCTTTTCTTAACAAAGACAAAGCAATAATATAGCATAGCTAAAGACCTATGTGATGTTGATTGATCAGTAAATATATGTTGATCCTCTATTTGAATAATTCTATGCTAGGCACCAAAGATGGTAGAAACAAAGTTGTTTGCCTCCCGGAAGTCAAAATTCAAGTGGTTATAGGATGATGTTTCTGAGGGCAGTCTCTGCATCAGACCACTTGGGTTTTGTCAGTTCTACCACTTACCAGCTTGTGTGATTTTGTGCCCAACTCCTTATGAATAGTGAAAATTAAATGAGCCAATGAATGTAACATGCTTAGCACAGTGCTTGCATATAAATAAAACCTCAATAAATATTGGCTGCCATCATTACTACAAGACTGATTTCAGCAACAGAAATTTCAGCAAGAGCTTCCTGACATTCAGTGTGCTGATAAATTATCCCTTAACACAAAAAAGCTCTGATTTGTAGTGTTTGCATGTAGTGTCAAGTAAACACTATCATAAGCCACAATAAGTCAGCAAGGACTTTGGAATATCCATTCTTGGTTAAAGGGCACTGGCAATTTAACTGTAGGCCCACCATAACTTCTAAGGGAAGGTAAACAGCAAAGTTTCCTTTTGTGTTTTTTACAGAACCTAGCACAGTACTAATTATGTAATACAAATTTGTATATTCTTCATTTCTTCCTTTAATTAAAAAAGTGCTTCCACAAACTTATCAGCACTGTATAGTGTGGATACAAGCAAATTAAAAAACAAAACAAAACAAAAAAACTCTCAGAGCTGAGTGATTATTATATGGCTTGAGTTCCCAGAAAAACTGAGTTGAAAATAATATAGCTACAATTCTTGAAAACAAATTTTTGTGGCCAACAGAATTCAAGGTGCCATAAAATTTTAGTAGGTCACTGATGAGAAAAACAATTAAAAAGTTACAGCAACAATCCTTCAATTTGTCTTTTATTTAGTGACATGAGTTATGACAGTTTCTATAATAATACCTTTGCATTTGCACCTTCTCTAGAAACCACATTTTTATAAGCAAGCTGGGAAATGAGCCATTACATAGTAAAAAAGTAAAATTAATTCTGAGCCCCACTCAAAAACAGATACAGCCATTTGCATTAAAATGTGTATGCAAACGTGACTTTTGAGGAAATAGGAAATTTTCTGAGATGAGTGTACTGAAAAGATTTCCCGCATAAACAAAGGCTTGTGTGTTTTAGCTTACTCCTTAGTCTTTAGAGGCCAGCTTTACACAATTTATATTTTTAAAGCTGTCAGCATTATTTTAGATTATAGTAATTTGGTATGAGAATAGTATAAAATTTAGACTTAAATCTGAAATTGTCCCTATAAGATAAAAATGTCCTAAAGAGAGAAAAAAATGGCATAGGTGATAGAGGCTCTGTTCATCCCTCTGGCAACCAAATAAAAGTTGTGGCAGCAACAAGCAGCAAACAGCAAGGAAAAATCACCTGGGATCTAGATGAATAAGCCATACAACTAGGGAGAGAAGAAATCACCCTGAAATGGGAGGAGATAAAAAGGGGTGAGGACACGGGGCTGCCTGGTCTCTAGTGGCTGAGTGGGACAGAGGCCACAGCAGCGGCAGCAACAGATACCTCTTAAAGGGGCCCTGTCCATGAGCAGACTTTTGGGTGACGAACCTGCTCACTCTGAATACCAGGGCCCAGTCGCTGTACAAGGGGCACCGGGGACTTGCAGGGAGACACTGAGTTGTCGGAGTGAGGACCAAGGAGAGATTCACTCTGTGTAGAAGTGCCTGCAGTATCCATTGTTCCCCATTGAGCCCTCCCCTCTCCCAGAGTGCAGACTTAGTGCCACCATAGCTGAGATGTCATCAGATTGGACAACAGAGGTTGTTCTGCCCAGAGGATTCCCTGAAACTCCACCTCCTCTGACTCGCAGCTCCATCCAAGCCATATCCAGTTGTGTCTTTGGTGATTCCGGTGCTCCTTGCTGAGCAGCACCAAGACTCACACTGGTGGCAGCTGACTGTGGTTTCTGGAGTGGCCTTTTTGAGGCAACTATAAGCACAGCATCTGTGGATTGTTTGCTGAATCTTGACAGATGGCCCTGGAGGGTCACAGGCTGAGGCTAAACTTGGCCTGCAGCTGAACCCTTCTCAGGACCATGCCACTGGACACCTGCTTCACAAATCCACACTAATAAGACCAGAAGACTTAAGAGTTTTGCTTAGTACATAGAATCAGACACAGAAAGGCAGCCAAAATGGGAAGACAAAGAAGCAGAAACCATATGAGAGAACAGAACAGAGATCCAGAAATAATGAAGTCAAGCAATCTAACAGATGCAGAGTTCAAAACACTGGTTATAAAAATGCTCAATGAACTTAGGGGAAGTGTAGATGAATTCAGTGAGAACTTTAACAAAGAGATTAAAAAAAAGACATAAAAATAGAAATGGAAATTATAAAAAGGAACCACTCAGAAATGAAGAAAACATTATCTGAGATGAAAAGTATATTAAATGGAATAAACAGAATGAATAAAGAAGAGGATGGAATGACCTATATAGAGGACAGAAAAGCCAAGGACACTCAATCAGAATGGCAAGAAAAAAGAAGCCAAGACTATAATACTAATTTAAGGACCCTATGGGACACTATTAAATGTAAAAATATCCATGTTACAGGAGTACTGGAAATAACAACAACAAAACGTCAAAGAACTATTTGAAGAAATAATGATGGAAAACTTCCCTAATCTGGTGAAAGAAATGGACATAAAACCCCAGGAAGCTCAGAGAGTCCCCAAAACCAGGAACCAATAGAGGCCCACACCAAAACACACCATAATTAAAATGCCAAAGGTTAAATATGAAGAGAGAATCTTAAAGCAGCAAGAGAAAAGCAGTTAATGACCTACAAGGGAGCACATAAGACTGTCAACTGATTTCTCAAAAGAAACTATGCAGGACAGAAGAGCTTGGCACAAAATATTCAAAGTGATGAAAATCTAGGATCTACAACCAAGAATACTTTATCCAGCAAAGCTATTATTTAGAGTCAAAGGATAGATAAAGAGCTTCCCAGACAAAACTAAGCTAAAAGAATTCATCAACACCAAGCCAGCATTACAGGAAATATTGTAGGGACTTCTTTAAGAAGAAAAAACATGTATCAAAAACATGAATAAAGGATGGTAATAACTACATTCTTAGCAATAAATACCTCAAATGGAAAAGAATTAAGTGATCCAACCAAAAGACAGTGGCTGAATGGATAAGAAAACACGACCTCTGCACATGCTGCCTACAAGAGACTAACTTCGTATTAAAAGATACACACAGACTAAAAGGAAGGGGATGGAAAAAGATATTGCCTTGATGGATCTAGAAGGTATTGTGCTGGATGAAATAGGTCAGATAGAGAAAGACAAATATCGCATGAGTTCATGTCCATGTGGAATCTAAAGAACAAAATCAACAACAAAAGTGGAAATAAACTCATAGATACAGAGAATATTTTGAGGGCTACTAGACGAGCGGGGGTGTGGGGAGGACAAAAAAAAAGGCAAAGAAATTAAGAGATACAAATGGATAGTTACAGAATAGACTTAGAGATGTAAAGTGTAGCATGGAGAAATGATTAATAATGTTGTAATAAACATGTAAGGGGGAAGAGAGTTACTAGATTTAGTGGAGTGAGCACTTTGCAAGTTATGTGGATCTCTGATCACTATGCTATACAACTGAAACTGGTATATTATTGTATGCAGACTATAACTGAAAAAAAATCATCAAATTATACAATGTAAATACAAGCAATTAATTGTCCATTATATTTCAATTAAGACAGAAAAAAAAAACCAAATAAAAGGTGGATGAATCATGATTAAAAAAAGGATAAAAATGTCCTAAATGCCCCTTTGCTTTTCAGTAGCAAAAATATTTCACTTATTCATAGAACTCTCTAGGGCTATATAGAAAATAAATTACTCCTTAAGGGCAGGAGAGAAGTGGAGAGACTTTGGGGGACATTTTTTCCACTAGCTAGTTCACTCATTCACTTTCTGATTCATTCATTTAGAATTGTACTGAACATATACATGTGGCACGATTGTTGATATTCCCATTACAGAAAAGAAGGTAACACTTCTGCAAGGCACAACCTAAAAATATTTCATTCATTTGCTTTTGCATACAGGAATCATAATGTCCACACCATTTAACCCACATGAATATGATAAAACACATTGAGATAATGTAGGGCAAAGTCTTTTAAAAAAAATTAAAGCACTATATGAATGAAAGGAATTGCCATTATTGAAAGCTAATAGCCCAGATCCTTTTCACTCCAAGTTTATGCTCTTATGTCACCTCTTTTTACTTAACAAGACTATAAAGTGGAATACAGTATGAGATCTATAAAATATATCTGCTGGCCGAAACAACACCTAAACAAGAATCACTTCTGAGAGTTGCTTAATTTAATTATCAAATATTCTTTATTACTGAAAAAAGATTTTTAGTGACCTTGAAAAGTACCTCTTTATTTTGTGTGTGTGTGTATGTAAGTTTAGTTAAAAATTCTATTTCCTCCATAAAGGCTTCCTTGAATTCGCTCCTTCTAGGTAAATAATCTTTTATTCCTTTAAAGCCATATTATTTTATTTATGTGTATTTTTATTGGTTTATGTCATGTACTGCTTACTACTCTGAGATATAATATAGTTTGTTTTAATGCACCTGTCATGGCTTTGACTACACTTTGAATGCTGAAATCTGTCAGATTCATTTCTCTAGCTTCCATAATGTTTAGTAAATGACTATATTCTACATGTGTTTAGTGACTAACGATTGACATGGAAAAAACTACACCATCTCTAGAGCTTCAATTGCCATTTTACAAAATTATATATTTTTCCCAAATTTATTAAAAAAATATTACAACCAAAAAAATCAAAAGTATAATACAGTGAAGATATATTCACAATTTTGTATCAACAATTGTTAACATTTACCAAATATGCTCTCTGTCTTCTTTCTACATACATATACATACCAATAAAAATAACATTTTATGAGCTATTAAAGTAAGTTATAGACGGCATGACACTTCAATCCTAAATCTTTTAGAATACAAATCTTCAGACTAAGGATATTTACATATATAAAACCACTCATATCTAATAAAATTTACAACAAAATCTTAATATCATCTATCAGATTAATCCAAATTTTCTCAATTCTCCTCGAATGATTTATTGCTATTTTTCTAAATCAGAAGGCAATCCAAATGTATACATTCCTTTTAATTATGTATCTTTAGTCTGTTTTAGCCTAGGTCAGTCCTCCCACTGTGTTCTGTTTTTTTTGCATGATATTAGATTTTTGAAGGGATTAGGTCAGCTTTATAGAATGTTCTACATTCTGAATTTGACTAAAATTTTCTTTGTGGCATCGATTAATGAGTTCCCCTATCTCACATATTTCCTGTAAATTGGAAATTACATCTATCTGCTTGAAGAAACTTACATTAAGGATTTCTTTTCAGTAATACTACATGGATGATGCTGTACACGTTATATTGGATCAAATCATGGAGCACAAAATGCCATATTCAAAAACAGGTCACCTTACTATTTTTATGCTAACTTTGATGGCTTAAGGTAAAAAACCTCCCAAATTTGTTAATGATAAAAGTATGCCTTTTTACATTTCAACTTATTATAAACACCATGGGAATGTCAGCTTCCCAATATCTTTCACCTGATGATTTTAGTGCTCATGAATGATTCTTGCATTAAAAAAATTATTTTATTTCTAATTATTTTCTTCCCTCTACTTTTATTAGCTGACATTTTTCAATAAAAAAAAAAAAGAGCTTTCTTTCTTCAACTAGGGTTAAAAAATAGTTCTACTTAAAAACCTAAGTTAATGCTTAATCCTTTACCTTGAATTATCAACTTACTTTCTGCCACAACAAAACATCCCAGGTTTGCCTTGTGTAATTTTTCTTCCCCAGGTCTAGAATCAACTACTTCTCTAAGGGCCTGAATTCTTTAACTGGGGAATGGTATTTAGAAATCAATATCTGGGTACCGCTTGTGCTCTCTGATATGTTATTGTGTCTAGGCTCTTTCAGCAGAAGAAACATTTTTAAAATAATCATAAATTCATATTAAATCTATAGTTTTGATTTCACATTAGCATTTGTACCTTCTTTGGTTCTCTATTTCTTATTTTTCACCTACATAAAAGTCTTGTTTTCTAATGACATTAATGTTTGTACTCTCACACAGTTGTCGTTAGCTCTATTCAGATATGAAACATTTTCACTATTACAATCTTAATATAATTTCTAACAATAAAACTCTGATTAAAATTTTTGTAGTTCTTTTTGTTTTAGAACATATTCCATTAAATATGTGTAGTCATTATAATGGGTTTGAGTCATTTAAAATAATTTTTTCTCTATGATTATCCTATAATTTAATGCTCAATTTAGTTAATTTGTTTCCAATTTTAGGACTTGAAATTTTCTTTACATTTTTAAATATGTAAAACCATTACATAGTTTGAAAACCAAAACTATTTTTCAAAAGATTTTACTCAAAATATTCTCACTTCCAATCTTATTCCTGCCATTTCTTTCCTTTTTCCCTCATATTCACTCATTTGGGTTATTTTCTGGTTAATGTTTTGTATTAATTTTGCAGAAATAAACAAATATGGACATATATTCTTATTCACCACTTTTTTATATAAAAGATAACACTATATAAATTGCTCTGCATCTAAATGTATTTCACTTGAAACATATTTTGAAATTCTTTTGTGGAATTTAATATCCAATTATATTGTCATATCATCTCCAAATGGAGATCTTTTAATCTTGTCTTTTTCAATTCTATGACTTTCATTGCTTACTAATATGTAAAGTTATTAATATTATCAGAAATTGATATTGAATTAGGTCAAAGTCTTGTTTAATGTCTATGGATATGATTTTTCTTCTTTTCTAATATGGCAAATTACATAATTAAGATTTTTTTATACTTCTTAGTTTTGTTATAATTTCCTACCTAAATTAACAAAAAAGTTAGTAAGCAAAAATATTAAATCTGTACAGCTTGAAAGAGTATAAATATTTTTTAATGTTTATGAGAATAAGGCTTTAATATTTTAATATTAATTGCTTAGCTACAAAAAGTTCATAAGATTTTTGTTTTAATACTGATACATCTCTGCATTTCTGCAATATCACCCAGCGATTGTTGATGTATTTTTAAAAGTGCTGTTGGATTGCTTGCTAATATTTTACTTAAGACTTTTGTATCAAAACATATCTATTATCTGTAGCTTTGTTTTTATAGACGCTGTTAACAAGTTCAAAGATTAATTTCTCTGTGTATCATCTGAGCATTGGCTTTTTGGAGGAATAATGATTCAAGAATCAACTTTTTTTCCTATGAAAATTTATTTAAACTGTCCATTTCATCAAGCATTTTTTTTAAATAAACGTTTTTTCTTTTTCTTTTTTTTTTTTTTTTGAGCAGTTTTAGGTTCATAGCAAAATTGAATAGAAAGTACAGAGAGTTCTCAATTACCTACTACCCTCCCACATGCACAACCTTCCCATTAGCTACATTGTGTTCCAGTGTGGCACGTTTGTTACAGTCCATGAATCTACGTTAATTGACACATCATTATCAACCAAAGTCCATAGTTTACATTGAGGTTCATTCTTGGTGTTGCATATTCTTTAAAGTTTTGACAAATATATAAAGATGCATATCCACCATTATAGTACCATACAGAATAGTTTCACTGTCCTAAAATCCTCTGGGCTTTGCCTATTTATATCTCCCTCCCTCTTAATCCCTGGCAACCACTCATCTTTTTACTGTCTATAGTTTTGCCATTACCAGAATGTCGTATAGTTGAAAGCATACATAATGTAGCCTTTAAGACTGGCTTTTATTTACATAGTAATAGGCATATTTCTGTATGGACATAAGTTTTCAATCCATCTGGGTAAATACCAAGAGACACATTTTCGGGGTCATATATTATAGTATGTTTAGTTTTGTAAGAAAGGGCTAAACTGTCTTCCAAAGTTGTAGCATTTTTGCATTCCCACCAGCATTAAATGAGAGTTTCTGTTATTCTACATTCTTACTAGCATTTGTTGTCATTGCTCTGCATTTTGGCCATTCTAATAAGCGTAGTGGTCATCAATATTTTTCTTCTTAATGTGCAAAGTCATCTCTTTTTTTTATTTCACCTTTGTTATTTATTTTGTGTATTTGCGCTCTTCTTTTTCATTAAAAATCCAAGAGTTATTTATTTTGTTATTTTTTTGTGTGATCCAGAATTGTTTATTCATTACTTCTACTTTTTGTTTTATTTTCTAATTCATTAATTTCTGATTTTTTTTAAATATCAGGTCATTTCTTCTTTTATAAAAAATAACTTTGGGAATTTTTTATAGCTTTTTAAAAGTATAAAGTTAAGTCAGTTATTTTTATATTTCATTTTTATTTATATAAATATTAAAGACTATGAAGTTTCTCTAATCATTAATTTAATTGTATCCTACATACAGAATCTTATGTATTTTATTATATGTCCCGACCTGCAGGACCTAGTTATTGCGTAGAACCTGAGGAGGACCGTACCTTGAAGAAAACATGGGCGAGAGAAAAGAATGGAGGCAAGACAGTGTTCTGATCAAGCCTCCAAATTTTATTTTCGAGCGGTTATATTTATACACTCAAGTGGAGAGGGCAGGGGCGGGACTGATCAGGGAAGAGAGTATCTGTTACAAGCTCATTGGCGTCCACCAGATGAGGTGACTTCTACTTGGCTAGTCAGAAACAGATGGGCTGTGCCAGCAGTTGCAGGCTCCCGCTCTACAGGTGGCGGAATGGGGAACAAGGACACGGGAAATGACGGGTGCTTCACAGTGCCGTGGCTATCCAAAGGTTACAGCTAGCAGAGTTTGTTCTTGATAACAGGATGTGGTTATTATCTTCGGGTGCAGGCTTAAGGCTCCCGACAATTATATTCTATAAATTTTGTTGTTATATTTTCAGTGCATTGTTTATTAAATAATGTACATTTTAGCTTTTATTTCCCCTTAGATCCAAGAGTTGTTTAATAGAGAGTTTGGAATTTTTCTCTATAGAAGTATTTTCATTGGTATTTTCTTGATTTCTACTTATTTATAGTTTTATCGCATTTTGATTAATGTATTATTTTTACTTCATGCAACTTGAGGTTCTCTTTGTGAACTAATATACCATAATTTTTGTGAATATTCCATGTGAACCTGAAAAAATATTTTGTTAGAACTTATTTTTGTGTATCCGTGTGAACTATCATAGAATAAAGGTGTATCAAAGTTGCCTAATATTACCTTGTTTCGGTTTGCATTTCCTATTTTATTAAAGGTGTTATTATGTTATTTAGTGCACAGACCTGCAATTCAGTGTTCTATTCTGCCTTCATTGTGAATTGGGCCCTTTAATATTAAGAAGTGTTATTCTTTTCCCTTTTAATCCTTTTAGTCTGAATTCTGCCTTGAGATCTGAATGCCAACTTTATTTTGTTATTCTGCTATACATTTACTTATCTTTTATTTTAGTCTTTCTGAATCATTTTGCTCTAAAGGTATCTTTTTTATGCAGCACACAGTTGGATTTCGTTTTATTAGCCAACCTGAAAACACTTTATTTTAAAGAGAGAATTAAAGTTAAGCCTATTTTATTTACTAATATATTTGATTTGTTTGGTTTTAGCTTTGTTGTATTATTTCATTTTCTACTCATTATGTTTTCCACTATGTGATCTATTCTTTTTAAAAAAAATATTGAATTACTTTCTACATGAAAAGGCTGATGTTTTTGTTCTAATGATACTTTTATATTAATTTTTAGTCCCCACTTTCCATGTTTAGAATTGTATACTTGGTTTGTCAGCTTTAAAGAATAATCTTTGATTTACACCTATTATCTATGTGGTAATAAGTGAGATTTTCTATTTTTTAATTTCTTCTTTTCCCATGTATTTTTTCAATTTCTTTTTTAAATTTATAAACTTACATACTATTTTTCATTTTTACCCCACATCTTAGTTTTAAATCTGCAATATTAGATTCAATCAGTTTCTTGCCTGATATTACCTCTTTGTTGGGTGAAGTTTGGTTTCTACTAGACTCCTCAGAAAAGTCTTATTAGTCCAATTTTCTATGAATTCAAGTTTATTTTTTTTCTTTAGCTTTTATATTTGAAAGATAGCTTGGTTGGATACAAAATTATTTTTAAGATTTTTCTCCATTGTGCTCTTGCTTTCACTGTGTTGTCAAGAAATCAAATGTTGACAAGAATTTCTTTTCCTTATGAATCCTTAGGACTATTTTGCCTGGAGATCCATTTTTTCTTCATTTTTAAAACCTGATGGTTTTATTCATGTAAGTCTTGGACTTGACCATTCTGTTCAATTTTCCAAAGTGTATGAGAATTGTGTAAATTCAGGTCATCTTTTGTTTTGAGGAGATCTCCTTGAATTATAGTCTTAAAGGTTATTTCTTTATTGGTTTTCTGCTCATCTCCTCTATCACTTTGTCTTCTATTTTATGCCTTTCTTCATTTCACTTGAATTTCCTTGGTTTTTTGAATTCTACCTTCTTAGATTTTTGTTGTATTTTTGGCCTTGCCTATAATCAGTGTATATTTTGAAATTCAGTTTTCTTGTCTGAGTAGATTGTGTCTTGTATTTTAATTTTTTTTCCTGAGCTCAAATTCCATTTTGCATCTGTCTTGTACTTATCCACTTTTATTCTGAGTTTTTGAATTTCTAGTTTCTGATGCTCTTTAATCTACAATTATGTTTAAGTCTTATTAGAATGTTGCATTATAATTTTCCTCTTATTTTTCATAGCCTTTTTTAAAAGAGCTTTACAAAAAGGCTTTTAAAATTATTTTTAAAAAGATTTATTTCTTATTTCCTAATTTCTTCTTACAACTTTACATCAATGCTGAGTTCTTTCTTTGGTTCATGTTTATATGTATTGGATTTCTGTTGACCTGCAATATATAGAAGATCATATAAGATTAAATGGATGAAGGAGTTTAAATATCTTACCCACTGTCTTAGTACAAATTTTTTTCTCCACTGGTAAAGTAGAGCAGTTTCTTTAATAAATGGAGATTTTTTACTCTGGTTTTGTGAAATGCTACCTTCTTCACCTTTCCATTATCCTTCCCAGGGTTACTTTCCCCTTCTAGAGCATTTCCTTCTCCTTTTATCAAGGTTAGCACCTCTATGACAAGCAATTTCTAAGACCTCTTTTCAACCTCCTAGTACACAGTACTCTAATGCATGATTTTAAACCTGTTGCCAGTACTTCTAATTTCATTTGGATGCCTCTTTTTCTGGATATGAATCCTAACAGATATTATCCATATTCTTTTCCTTTCCATGCAATTCTTGCTTGACTGTTTGCCCTGGTGTAGATTGTGGAGACAATTGCACTGGTTTTATATGTTTATCCATGCTTACATGTAAATTTCATCTTGCAGTATTCTCCCACTCTTAATTATGCTGTATGTGTGTCCAAAGATAATTTTAATTTCCTTTCTTTTTGTTCTATTTGCTATTATAACTACAGACAAATATAATTTTATGCTATTCTTATCCAAATTTATCATGATAAGTCATGTAACTGTTTTTCAATCTTTCCAATCAAGAACGCTTATTAACTTAAAAAGTGGTAGCAAATCATGGAAAAACAACAATGGTCAATATATTTTAAAAAACTTTGTTATAATAGTCACTTTATTTCTATCTTATGAACAAGTTTGGAAGTTCCAATATGATTTCAGAAAAATACCACTTATATGAAAACTCTGCATAAGTAAACACAATTGTATCTATAGCCTTAGGATTTAATTAAATTTGATAAGCAATATTCTCTCTTTCTAATATAGTCTATTTTTGTAAGTCAGTTTTTTTCTTTATTTATTAAGCTCTTTTATGGACTCCTGATTTCCCGATCTCTTATGTTTGTGGACAACGGACATTTATAATCCCAGTGAAAATTAGAATAGAAAATTCTACTTAATACATTGAAATAGGCAATATTATAATTTTGGCTTGGGATCAGGGAACATTAACCTATCTCCCCAAAATGAAAAATTTACTTTTTTTCCACATCACGATATTTTATTACTTTTAAGAAATCACACATTATGAAATACCCTCCAGGTTTATAAATGTAAGTAATGAATCACCCAAGGAGTTTATAGTAAATGGGCTACTCTTTTATCTATGCAGCAGATTTTCATGAATGCCTTACACTTAATATTCATCTCAAGACAAGCAGGCAATTGAACAAAAATAAATTTAAAAAGCAAACATGAAATTACTAACTATGTAAGAAACATGTTCCTATTACATGATATCATTTAGTGAGATCAAACACAAAAGAAATATTTCTTTGCAAACATAATTAATTACTTGGAAATCAAATTAATACCATAATGCATACTAGCAATATGTTACTATACATAAAATAAAACTAGCGACTCAAAAGCAATATGTAATTTTTTTTCCCCCACAATTTTGGACTATGTCTAGAGCTTTTGTCTATAAAGGATTAACTTCATCTCTACTCATGACTATGACCAAATTGAGATAGAACCAGATAACTTATGGACAAATATCCATATAGTAACTTATGAAAAGAAATATCAAGAAATGACACCAATGATTTTTTCAGTTATGTTTTATTTTAAATGAATAATTACTTATAAAATCAAGTTTAATATGAACCTTCTATGTGCTTGTCGCTATCTAGGATCTTCAGAGGACATGGGTAGTACAACTACCTGAGGAATAAAAGACACACTCCTGTAATAGTTATATTAAAACAGAAAGATGATTATATAGCATGTTCCATGTACTTGAGTGTTTAATATGTTACAGATTAAAAAAGGATAACCAAAAATTAGGAATATTAAAGTTCATGAACTATTGGAAGTAACAAAAATTTAAAGGAGCAAAATGCTGAATTAAACAGCTGACCCTGATGTTAGCCTAGGGTGGGGTTTTAGTGTAGCTGGTTCGTGAGATGATGAAACAAGTGATGATACAATGGACGGAGGAACTATTAAGTGAGCTGGCTTAGTGGGTTAAGTTAGTAAAGTGAATGTTTCTTTAATAGGTGAAGAATTTTTTCTCTGACTTGAGACATTTTTACACTACTTTTTCCAATTTTCCCTCTTTACTTTAACACCAACCATCTCAGAGTTACCTTCTTCTTTTAAGGTGAAGTGAGGAATGACAAGTAAGATAATTGTGATTGACAAGAGCAGAAACTTCACTTTTAAGATATTACTTATGAGAGTAACTTCTAGTGAAGCCTAAGATGAAACCACACTGCTCTGTGAGCAATACAGAATAGTAAACACATGAAACATAAATTATTTCTAATATTACTAGAATAAAAGATAGTGAGAAGAGAAAAATGAGACAGAAAAGAAAAATGTAGATCAAATACCAAAGTGATATATAGGGAGGTAGAAAAGGATTCAGAATTTTTACACAGTTGCAATAGATGAGGTCTGATAGAAACAACATTGAATATTTACTATTGCCTTGAATGAATTAACATAAAACTCCCTGAGGCAAAACAAACCACACAGAGATTAAAATAATGATAATAATAATTATTATTTTATTTTAATTTATAATGATAATAATTATTATTATTATTTGCCCAAGGTCACAAAAGAAAGAAAAACTAAATTTGAATCCAGAGCATCTATTCTGGCACCTGATTTTCTGATCATAAACTGTGTATCTTGTTTAGTGTCAGAACTGGTTAGCAGGAGCAACCAGAGGTCTCCAGCTGATTTTTATCTCAAGTTACAGTGGTCAGTTCCAGAAGGACCCCTACCATGCAGACAATTATTAATATGTGGTATGCGTCTTACCTATTTTTAACCAAGGAAGCAGCAGAACTTGTTTAGAAATAGTCTGGAAAGAACTAAATTTTAAGTGGTATTTCTAGACACTTAATTCCTGCTGTGGTTAGTTGCAGCTGTAGCTTTCTTATTGTTTTCTTTCCTGTTTCATGAATTTTATTTTTTTCTCTTTGTATTTGACATAGCACTTTCTTTCCAAAGAAATCAAACCAAAGGATTCTGGAGGCTTTAAATTAATAATTGGCATTAATTCTCAAAATAACCATAAAATTGTTTAAAATCTTGACATCTATGTTTTCTATGGGACTATGATATCACATTGAGAAAATAAAAACATGGAAATTTGTCTCTTAAAGGAAATATTGCAATGGAATAAATAATGTTTCTCTTCATAAGCCATACAAGGAGAAACTTATTTCAATATTTGATAACAAAAATATAAACCCATTCACTTTAGTTTTCTGTCATTTAGACAGTAAATAATTTATAATAAAATAACAAATAGAACCTGAATAGATTGTAAGGAACTCATGTTGTTTATTAGTTTTCACGTTATTCTCACTAGGCAAGCAACAGACTGTAACAGAAAGAAGTCAGTTAAAATATAAGCCTGTCCTCAGTGATCTAAAAAAATTACATGAAGACCTTTTAAAAAAAATCAGTGCCCACCCACCCTATACCCCTCCCCTCCCATTATGATTTAATTGGTATGGGCATTATTTATTTTTATTATACCTACAGGTGATTCTGTTGAACATTAGTTCAAACTAGATGTCTTAAACGGATATTTATTTTCTCACAGCTCTTACTGTTAGAAGTATGAGATCAAGATGTCAGCAGGATTAGTTTCTTCTGGGGCCTCTCTCATTGACTTACAGTTGGCCATCTGTTCCCTGTGCCTTCAGGTGGCCTTCCCTCTGTGTGTCTGTGTCCTACTCTTTTCTCATAAGGAGACCAGTCATACTGGGCCAGGGCCTACACTAATGATCCGTTTTATCTCTTTAAAGAGTCTACCTCCAAATACAGTTACATTCTGAGGTACTGGGAGTTAGGACATATGAACTTGGCAGGGACACAATCCAGTGCATAGCAGCACTAATCTAGAAAGTGATCAAGTGAGACTAGATAATATGCAGCTAAAACTTTCTGTTTAATATATTTTTTTAATTTTTCAATTACAGTCGGCTTACAATGGTATATTAGTTTCAGGTAGAAAGCAAAATAATTAGACATTTATATAGCTTACAAAGTGATCATTGTGATATATTTAGTACCCATCTGACACCATTATATAGTTATTACAATATTATTGTCTATATTCCTTACACTATCCTTTACATCATTGGAATTAATTTGTAACCACCAATTTGTACTTTTTAATCCCTTCCCCTTTTTCATTCACTCCCCCAACCGCTTCCCATCTGAGAACCATCAGTTTGTTCTTTATATCTATAATTTGTTTCTGTTTTGTTTGTTTATTTTGTTTTTTAGATTCCACTCATGAGTGAAATCATATGGCATTGCCTTTCTCTGTCTGACTTATCTGACTCAGCACAATAACCTCTAGGTCTATCCATGTCATTGCAAATGACAATATTTTATTCTTTTAAAAATTTTTATGACTGAATAATATTCCATCGAATATATGATCCACCTTTTCTTTATCCATTTATCCATGAGTGGACATTCCAGGTTGTCTCCATATCTTGTCTATTGCAAATAAAGCTACAATGAACATATGAATTCACAGGGCCTTTTGAAGTAGTGTCTTGGGTTTCTTCAGATAAATACACAAGTGGAATTACTGGGTCCTTCTTTGTTTCTTGTTACAGCCTTTGTTTTAAAGTCTATTGTCTGGTATAAGTATTGCTACCTCAGCTTTTTTTTCTGTTTCCATTTTTATGAAATATTTTTTTCCATCCCTTTACTTTCAGTCCGTGTCTTTTGACCTGAAGTGAATCTCTTGTAGGAAGCATATGTAAGGTTCTTGTTTTCTTAACCATGAAGCCATCTTGTCTTTTGATTGAAACATTTAATCCATTTACATTGAAAGTAATTGTTGATACATATGTAGCGATTGCCATTTTATTATTCATATTTTTTATCTTTTCTTCTTCTTCTTAAAGAAGTTCCTTTAACATTTCTTGTAATGCTGGTTTGATGGTACTGAACTCCTTTAGCATTTTCTTGCCTGGGAAGCTCTTTAGCTGTCCTTTGATTCTAAATGATTGCATTACTTGGTAGAGTATTCTTGATTGTAGGTCTTCTTTTCATCAACATGCAAATGTTGATATGCTTGATGTTGTCCCAGAGACCCCTTAAACTAGTCTCATTTTTTTGGATTCTTTTTATTCTTGCTGTTCTGATTGGGTGTATTCTGCTGTCTGATCTTCCAAATTGCTGCTTTGATCCTCTGTTTCATCTAATCTACTGTTGATTTCTCCTAAAGTATTCTTCATTTCAGTTATTGTATTCTTCATTTCTGACTGGTTCTTTTTTATGTTTTCTATCTCTTTGTTAAAGTTCTCACTGGGTTCATCTACTCTTCTCCCAAGTTTATTGGACAACCTTATAACCAGTGTTTTGAACTCTGCATCTGGTAGATTGCTTGTCTCTATTTTGTTTAGTTCTTTTCCTGGAGCTTTGTTCTGTTCTTTCATTTGGGACATGTTTGTCTCTTCATTTTGGCTGCCACTCTATGTTTGTTTCTATGTATTAGGCAGAGCTGGGCTTTGGAAGTGCTACAAGAAGCCAAACTATTAACCAAGGGCAGCTGCCACTAGAAGTGGGCTTGGCACTGCTCAGCAAGAGGTATGGGGCATGCCTAGGCTAGATGCTGCTTATTTAAATTTTGTTAACCTTTAAGAGATTTTAAGAAAGGCCATAGCATGAAACAAGACATACTGTTTTTATGGAAAAACCATTGTGGCTTTGCTGGGCCCAAAAGTTGAGTGGGAAGGGGTCTCAGAAAATTGGTGGAGTGACCAGTGTTAGCCAGGTTGATGGAGATTCAGATAGGTACCTGCCTGCATCTGCACAGTGTATTGGGTGGAGGGGGAGGGTCCAACAAAGAAATAATGGATTCTTCCAGCACTTCTGTCTGAGAGAAAGCTTCCCCTCCAAGTCTCACCCTGAAGCCAGACAATTCAATTCCTCACCACAGGTCCCTTGTGTCTTTCAAGCTGCTGGCCCAGTGCTGGAACTCAGCAAGTGAGTCTGTTAATGAGTATGTGCACAGGCCCTTTAAGTGGAACGCCTGTAACCCAGCCACAATTTGCTGGTTTTCACAGCCAGCAAATGTGGGGACTTCTCTTTCTAGCAATGGAATCTTGGGCTGGGGTCCTGATGTGGGGCTTGGACTCCTCGCTCCTTCGAGGGTCCTATGCAGCCAAGATATCCCTTCCAATATTTAACCTCCACGTGTGGTGTGGAACCAGCTGATTTCACATTTCCACCCCTCCTACCAGTCTCAAGGTGGTTTCTTCAGTATGTCCTTAATGGTAGGGCTTCTGTTCAGTTAGGCTTCAGGAAGTTCTCAATGATGATATTTCTGTAGTTTAGTTGTAATTTTGATGTGGTTGTGAGAGGAAGCAGGCATAGTGTTTACCTACTCCGTCATCTTGATCAGAATTTTCTTAACTAAAACTTTTAAAGCTACAGGTTCTTTTTAATAATTAACTTTGAGGATAAAGATACTATTTAAATTAGGGAAAAATTACTATGGAATGCCTATGTCATGATATTTCTAACTCCTTCATGATAAGCTTAACCAGAGGAATTTATATTGAATAAGAATGTAGTTTAGAAATTTATAGTCATGGATTACTCCTTTTTTTTCTATTTTAACGTTTGCCTGATAATTTTCTATCTCTAAAGCAACCATTTTCACAACTCTAGAACTAAAAAGTAGAAGCTTCACCTAAAGCATTGTAAAGGTGGTAATTTGAAAAGCAAAAGACTCATTAAGATGCTTTTCATCTACAGAAATCAACTGATTCATAGATGAAAACTAAAATCATCCAGAATCATGAAACAATGAGCTGCTACTAACTTATTATGTCGGTCATAGAGCAACACTTGGAAATGCCCCAGGAATTGCCTTTACATGTTAATCAACAGGGGCTTTTTTTAAAATTACATTTTCTGGGTAATTAAGAAGAATTAAACAGGTATTGGATTCAAGTGTAATTATTTTGGGGCTAATTGCTTGTGTAGCCAAGTGCTAATTTAAAGTTCTAAAAGAGAGTACCTGAATATAAGCTCAATTAAGTTTTTGATGGTTTTCAATTCTTGTTAGTTGCCTCTGTTGGTCAGAAGATTGTTCTGAGATAATCTACCACGATCACCTCTCTTAAAGAGAATGGATGAAATTTGAAAATAAGAGGCTACACCTAAATTTACGATTTCAAATATAAATTTAGATAGGCAAAATATTGCATAAAATTAGCAAACTGTACAATGTAAACAAATTCTAAGTGAAAACTGCTTCTTATTAATAATTGAAATCCGGAGCAAACAATACATTTTTTAAAATTATAAGTTTATTTCCAACATGTTTCCAGTTTTCTAGTTTAGTGCCAAAATACCCAACGAATTTTCTCTGTAACAGCTTTGAGACGATGCCAGAAATCCTGAGTATGCCCATTAAAAAATGACTTTATATAACTAGAAGTTTTATATGCTGTCCAAGAAAGTGAACAACATAACATTAAGAATTAAAACAAAATAAGCAATCACTATTGTTTCTATATGTATTTTTTCCATGTTGAGTATTTTTAATGTTTTTTTTCTTTACTAACACTGTATTTTTAAAAAATCAGATTTATTGAGGTATAATTTCCATCAATAAAGTTTCCAATTTAAGTGTAGAGTTCAATGAGTTTTGACAAATATAAGCACCGCCATAATCAAAGTTTAGTTCCATTATCACAAAAAGGTCCTCTGGTACACTTTCCCAGTCAATTCCACCAACCTCTGTTCTCCCAACTACTGATCAAATTTCTGACTATATAAACTAGTATTGAATTTTCTAGAATTTTATATAAATAATTATAGTCTACTTTTTATTCCTGAATTTTTTCAACCTTGATGACATATTTTTTTAATATAGCCCATGTGGTGTGTATCAGTAGTTTGTTCTTTTAATCAGTGCATAGCACTTCGTTACATAAACATACCAAAATTTATCTATTTATTCATTAACCTGCTCATGGATATATAAGTTATTTCTAGTTTGGAGATATTATAAACAAATCTGAGTTGAACATCCTTATAGAATTATTTGTTGGACATATATTTTTATTTATCTTAAATAAATACCTATGAGTAGAATGGATGGGTAGTTTATTAGTCTGTTAGGAATGCTGTAACAAAGTACCACAACATGTATTGTCTCACAGTTCTGGAGTATAGAAGTCTGAGATCAAAGCTTCAGCAAGATTAGTTTCCTCTGAGGGCTATTAGTGAGAACCTGTTGTATGTCTTTCTCGTAGCTTTTGATGGATTGCTGGCAATCTTTGGCTTATAGAAGCATCATCCTAATATCTGCCTGCTTCATCACATGGCAGTTTCCCTATGTATGTGTCTTTATGTCCAAAGTTCCCCTTTTATAAGGACACCAGCCATATTGGATTAGGTCTCAACCTACTCCAGCATGATCTCATCCTCACTCAACCAATTACATCTGCAATGCCCATATTTTCAAATTAGTGACATATTGAGGGTTAAGACTTTAACATATGAATTTTGGGGGACACCATTCAACCTATCATAGGTAGTATGATAAGCATACGTTTAACTTTATAAGAAACAGGCAAACTGTTTTCCAAACCAGCAGCATATGAGAGTTCTCACTATTTCAAATCATTGCAAACATTTGGTATTGTCAGACTTTGATTTTAGTAATTCTAATTAATATGTAGGTGTATCTGATTATTGTTTTACTTTGTATTTCTTCGAAAACTAATATATTTGAACATCTTTTAATGTGCCTTGGGGACATTTGTATATCTTTTTTACCTATTTAAAATTTGGTTATTTCTTATCTAATCATAAGGATTTTTGTTTGTTTTGTTTTTACTTCCTGAATACGTGGCCTTTAAATGATGAATTGAGAGAGAGAATATTTTCTCCCAGTCTGACTTGACTTTTCATTTTCTTAATGGTATATTTGGAAGAATGCAAGTCTCTTTTATTTCAATGAATTCTAAATTATCAAACTTTTCTTTTAAAAAATGCTTCTTTGTGTTTTATTCAAAAATTATTTGTTTACTGCAAACTTATGAAGACTTTCCACTATGTTTCCTTTTAGAATTTTTATAAGTTAAGTTTTTTAAGTTTAGGTTTATGTGCCATTTCAAGGTAAAGTTTATATATAGTATCAAGTAAAGATCAATTTTTATTTTTTCCATATTTGATTTCTAGTTGCTCCAGCATCCTTTATGAAAATAAAATTCTCTCATCATTCAATTACCTTGACATGTTTACTGAAAAATGATTCACCATCTAATATGGTTCTATTTCTGAATTTTCTATTTATTTCCATTGATATATGTTTATATTTATGCTCGTAACACACCATCTTGATTATTGTGGTTTTAAAACAAGTCTTAAAATTAGGAGATATAAGTCCTCCAAGTGTGTTCTTTTTTATAGTTGTTTTGGTTATTTGCAATTCCATATGAATTTTACAGTCAGTTTACTAATTTCCATAAAGAGGCTGCTGGATTTCAATTGAAAATTAATTAAATATGTGGGTTACTTTTGAAGGAATTAGCACCTTAAAACTATTGAGCCTTCTAATTCATTAATGTGGAGTATCTCCATTTGTTTAGGTCTCTTTAATTTCACTCAGCAATGTTTTATAGTTTTCAGTACACAAATCTTATACATATTTTGCAAATATATTCCTAATTATTTTATATATTTGATGCCACTTTTTCAAAATTAGTTTTCCAAAAGTTAAAATCCAATAAAAAGCATTTAAATTGTTATTAACAGAAACTGCAAAGGATCTGAAATTTTACTCTCCTGGCAGAAGATATGAGGCTCCTGGATGAGAAAATAAAATATTATTTATTATAGCAATTGCAATGACTAGAATAACATCATTACACTGGTTCCCTGAGCCCCAATTCTTACCTGTCCATCTTCTTCCCCAGAGGAAAATCTTATTTTTATCGCCCTGGAATTTAAGGAAATCTGCTCCAGAGAGAGAGGTTTTTCTCATCTAATGCCATTTGCTGTACAAATATACTTGAAAAAACATTTTACATTAAATTAGCTTAATGTCTTTGAAGATATGCATACATATAAGACCCATGGAGAATGTCCACAACAGTTAGGACCATGCAAATATATCGCAAAGTAGAGCAAAAGATTTTGCTGACGTATATTCCTTTTTATGGACCATTGTTAGAACTACTGTTCTATATAATGATGATGGTTCACAGCCTCTAAAGCAATCAGAATTTTCTCTTTCATTTTACCAATTCGTCAAAATCATGTGATATATTTTTTCATATTTGAAAAATGATTTTTATACAGTTTTTAAAAAACATAATTTTTGCCAAAAGCTTTTGTTTACCTTTGGTGTTCTCCTGCTAAGAGAAGACATATGTGCCTTCACACAGGCTTCATCATAAGATGAAGTGATAAACAGAAAGATATCTGTTGTTTCTTGAATATCTATAATAATGTTTCTTTAAAAACTATACCAAGATGGAGCCACTGGATTTTTACAGCTCTGAAATTTCTCTATGAAATCATACAACTGTTATTGCTACCACTTATCCAAAATTGGTCAGACATGAGAAAATTGCATCCACTCTTGGACCCTTCTTATTCTTCTAAGATCTATGATGATGAGCCTGACAATTTATTAGGGCTGTAACTTATTTAAAAAATTGTTGACATTCAAGTAATATTTTAAGATAGGGTTTTAAAAAATTAGCTGATGTTTCCATGTCTGAGAATGTCTTTACACTTCACCGGCACTCTGTATATTTAATAACATTTTCTGTTTTCTCTTTTGGATCTTCATCAATTAATTGAATTTGTCCTTTATATTGTCTTTCTTATCTTTACATGTTCCATCTTGTTTAGCTTCTGGAATATTTGTTGGACTTTATTTTTGAACTCCTCTTTTATTTTATATATATTTTTAAATTCAGCAGTCATGTTTTCAATTTCAAAAACTTCTTTCATGTTTTCTTTTTTTAGTCATTGAATTTTATTCTTGCTTTGTGGCTGCAACTTCCTCTTGTTTCTATATGAGATAGGTGTTAGGTTGAAGAGAAAGTTAAGAACGGAAGGATCTTTATTTTCCAGAAATGAGAAAATCTACTTCAGGATCATATCAGGTGTTCCCTGTTTAGGCGGTTATGGATGGTTACCAGGAAAAGCATGGCCAACAAATGTAAAGTTTGTTTATTCAGATTTAATTTTTGCCTTCTTCATTGATAAGAGGCTTTGATGATTTAATCATCTTTCTCTTCCTGGCACAGATACAGTGACACTTTTACAAATGAAGCTGTTGTTGTTGTTTTAATAAATGTTAACTTTTGTTTATTTTATTAAAAAATTCTTTTACAAAAAGGTAACTTCTACAGTGTTTTTAGAATGTCTCCCGTGACTGCAGTTTCTCAAAAATAATCAACTCAAAGTAATCCTTATACCAGAAAAAAAAAACAAAAAAAAAAACAAAACCCATATTCTGGGAAGCAAATTCTGCTTCCCTTCAGTAGGATCACTATACTTTAGCCCAGTGTTGCCAGGAAAACACTCAGTGTATACCTGTTGTCCCAGCTTAATTGTAAATTGTGCTTCTTTTCACTTTCAAAGCTTCTAGTTTAGATGAAAAATACATGGCCACTTCACTACAAGGAACTTAAGATACTTTCCTCATCTCCCAAATTTGCCAACAAATTCCTATAACTCCTGGTCTCACTCACCTTGAATGGTATCAGGTACCCAATAAAAACATACATCTTTTATATTTTTAGATAGTCTTTACAACTTTGTGGTCCTTCCTGACCAGAAACAAGTGTCATGGTATGTACTATGCATGAAGAAGGTTGCAGTGAAAGTGTTAAGAAATGGTTGGGATATGGCTCTATTTATAATATAAAGTATTAGAGAAAAAAAGGAGTCATGATAACTCTAAAGTTTCGGTCTCAGCAAATAGAAAAATAGAGCGTTTTTTCAGGGGAGGTTACATATCAGGAGGTCATTCTTAGACCTGCTAAATTTAAGGTACCTATTTGACATTCGAGTATTTACACAATATAAACAGTTGAATATATGAGTCTGAAGTTTAGAAGAGACTTTTGTGCTGGAGAAAAAAAATTGAGAGACCAGTATTTAGATAGTATTTAATGCTATATATTTAGATTAGATCACCAGAAGAGTGAATGTAAATAGTAAAGAGAATAATGCCAAGGACAAAGCTCCCCATGCTCCAAATTTTAAAGGTTGGGGAAAGGTGGAAAGAAATAGCAGAGATTCAGTTGAAGTAGCTTGAGAGATAAGAGCAAAACTTAATAGATGACTTTGGAGCCTTGGAAGCTGTATTAGAGTTTCCTAAGAGACAGAACCAATAGGAGAGAAGGAGAGAGAGAGAGAGGAAGATACAGAGAGAGGGAGGGAGAGAGAGGGAGAGAGGGAAATGATAGATGAAATGGCTCACATCATTGAGGAATCTGGCAAGTCCAAAGTCTGCAGGGTAGACCAGCAGGCTTGAGGCCCAGAGAATAGTAACTTGAGTCCCATTGCAGTCCAGATGCAGAATTCCTTCTTCTTTGGGGTCCTTCAGTCTTTTTCCTCTCAGGCCTTTAACTGATTGGGTGAGGCCCACCCACATTATGAAAGGTAATCTGCTTTACCCAAAGTCTATTGATTTAAATGTTAATCTCATCTAAAAAATGTCTTCATGGTGGCATCAAACTGCTGTTTGACCAAATATCTAGGTACTAAAGCCGAGCCAAACTAACACATAAAATTAATATCACAGAAGCCAAATGAAAACAGGGTTTCAAAGATGAGAGAGAGGGGTTAATTTTGTGAAATACTGCAACAGATAAACTAAGCTGAGGATTTGACCATAAACTGACCATTGGCAATAACAAAACAATGCCACTAGAGATCACAGGTGGCTTTGATGGTGGTACTTGATTGGAGTGAATTTAAAAGAGAATGTGAGGAGAGATATCAGACACAGTAAGAAAAAAACAATTATTTGAAGGAGTTTTGCTTTAAATATGAGGAGATAAATGGCATGACACTTGATTGTGTGGCAGAGTCAAGAGAATTTTTTTAATATGTGACAAATAGCCATACATGTGCTGATGAGAATGATTTACCAGAAAAAAAAAAGTAGGAGAGAAAAAGACAAAATGCAATATTTGAAAAGTTAGAATAAGAGAAATTCAGCACCAATGTACAAAGGTTGAATTTAAACAGGAGCATGAACTGTTCACCCAAGTAGGTGGGAAGTTGAGGGTATGAGCATAGAGGCAAATTGCTGTGCCAGTGTGGCAGTGGGAGATTATGAAAGTTCTCTTCTATTTCTTATGAAATAGGCCAGGGACAGCTTTATAGGTGTACAACTTACGCAACTACACAGGACCCTTTGCTCTGAAGGGCCCTGAGTACATTAAATCTTTGTCGTTGATATTATGAAATTGTTATGAAATTCTTAAAATGTTATATTTGAACTTTTGCTGTGTAAAGTCTAATGGGGCAAAGGAACTTGAATATGAGCAGAGGAGATGCACACAATATGTATATCTACTCTCCCTTGCCACCTTTTCACATACAGCACATGTGATGCTCTTTGAATACAAATTCTAGTGGATCAATGATGCATGGGAGTTCAGCAAGACTCAAAGCAAGTATAAAGTAAGCATCTCTATCACTGAGAAAGTCTGAGATGCTGACAGCCCCAAGACGCCACACTTTCAGTTTGCATGAGAACTTGTTTCCAACTCAGAAAAGAAACACAAATGACCAGGGAACCCTGTTATATCTTTCATTAGATTATTTCCCTGTATCAACTGACTACTTACAATGAAAATGATGAAGTAAAAGAAGACAGAGCAATCCACAGCTCTTCTTCCTTCCAATTCTTCCTTACTCAGTAATAAACTGAGGTAGAGAGTATAGACAGAAGTGAAAAAGAAACTGTTCAGTTAGTTTTGTGCAACATTTCACTTGTTCTAAGAACAAAATACATATATGAGCTGCAAAATGTGGATTTTGTGATTTTAGTGATTCTACATACAAGTTAAATGGTCTGATATTTACAATTAAAACTAACATTGCACAATATAAAAATTAATGGTAAAATTCATGCTAAATACTTAAACTTTTGATTTTTCTTAGAACAACATTAAATACTAAGTAAAAAGCACCATGACATTGTGAAAGAGAGACCATGAAAAGAAAAAGCATTACATTTTAGTAACTTTAATGTCACTCTTTCCTGCTTTTTAAATAAGAAACCCTGCATTTTCATTTTGCACCACATCCTATAAATTATGTGGCAGGCTCTGAAATAGCAAGGACATCATCAGCTGAGAACGAGGATGAGAGAAGAGATTTCGGAAGTCTGAGAAAAAAGCTATGAAACAGTGCTCTGGTTGAGTGGAAGTATGAACAGTAATAGCAAAATGAAATATGACTACTGGGCAGCATTAAGAAACCACTTGAGGTTAATGATCATGACTATAAAGAGTGTCTGGTCAGCGTGATTGTGTGTTTTTCTCCAGACATATTTATTTGCATGGAGGGCAAAGCAGTTGATGCTTAGGAAAGGGAGCACAGCAATTATAATAAGTGACTAGGAAATTTAATCTGAGCAAAGAGGGAATTGAGAATTTAAGGGGCTAACAAATATTTAAAAGTCATAAAATCAGATATGTCCTCATTTTTGGAGGATTGTTGGCATTGGAGTACTAAAGGGAGTGAGACAAGAAGACAGTGGGAGGTATGATGTTGAGATTGTGGAGGAGTAGTGAACGTTGGTCATAAGCACTGGGATACACTCATGAGAAAGTGTGGCTGTGCTAGAGTGGAGATCAAGTTGCTGAGAGATCTGAATATTGGAAAGATCTTCATGGATGGTAAAATCTCAAAGAGCTGTGACAGCAGTTTTGTTGGGGAGAACAACAGTGAACCCAGCCCTCACATCAAAGAAGGAGGAATAATGACCCTAGGACTAGTAGTAGTCTGCAATAAGGAGAGATGGTGATAGATCAGTAACAAGAGATTTAGAGAGAATGGAGGGGGAAATGTCCTCCTTCATCAGGGGAAGAATGGAAGTTGAGGTCAGAGAAAGTGGTATACAGCATGGAAGAAAATCAAAGTTCTAGGACATGAAAGATAATGTGGGAGACTAGGGTTTCTATAGTAATAACATGAAACAGAATAAAGAGTATAATGTAATCATTCCTGATGTTCTCTAGAAAAAATATTGGTGACAAAGTTGTGAGGATTCAGGAGCTGCAGAGTTCTGAGGCTCCCTCTTGAATCCTGCTCATGGAGACTTCAGGTCCTACAGAGGAAAAGTCTCATTATGACTGACTGGACACTCTTGACCTCTCTCAGGACAGTCTGGAGTATGTATAAATTTATAAAGATCTGCTCATTGAGGGAAATGACAGGTCACTTTGAAAACAACCATATATTGTATGGGAATAAAAGAAGTTGAAATTTTAAAGTTGGAACCATGTTTAAAAAAATTTAATTTCAGCATACATATAAAGAGTAGTCTTTTTGGACCTAGCCTGGGATAATAGACAGAGGTTATAGTAAGAAAAGATTGACATTCAGTTCTGCAATTAACTAGCTATATGATTACAGGCAAGACATTTGTATGGTTTCAGCTTAAATTTCCACATCTTAAAAAAGTAAAATTAACAAATATAATATTATCTATTTATTTATTTATTTTGCTTGGAGGAACATTATCAGATCTATTCTGTATTAGTAACTCTTGAAAAAAGTGGCTACTTTAGACAAGGCCAGAGAGGAAGTGAGTCTGGTTTCAGAGGAAAAGGAGAAAGGCCGATGAGGCAAGAGAGGCTTAGGAGGCAATGTCTCACTTAAATTAACCCAACTGCTGCCAATTGGATCTGTAGTTTACTAAACAGTAGGAGACAAAGATAAATTCAAAGACTCTTTGGGGGCTACAGTTTTGGAGAATGATGGATGTGAAGGTAAGGATTACAGTGTGTATTTTGTGTATTTTAGGTTGGAAGATATGTATATCTAGGTAATGGGGGTCCATTATGAAAATAGATGTATTCAAAAGGAAAGGGGCCGCACCAAAGACAGAGATTTGAGAGTGATAGAATTTCAGGTACTTGGAAAGATAAAAAGTTCAGAGTATAATTTAGAAGTTGGGTTGTTGAAGTAAAATTAATGTAAAAGTCCTATAGAAGTAAATGTTGATGAACAAGGAGGCTACAGTGTTAGACCTATCATCAGCCTTGCACGGGGAAGACAATGGTAGCTGAGAAGAAACTCACCAAACAGTTGTAAAGCCAAAAAGAATTTGGGCTCCAAGGTCTAAATTTGTTTTGTTACCATCTCCATCATTGTGTATGCACTGGCCATCATGGGGGTAAGGGGGGCTGGAGGGGAGGAGAGAGAGGGGGCGGGGAGAGAGAGAGAAATTCTAAGAATTTTAAGGACTTCATTGATTTTCAGTCACTTCGGAAAGAGACTGCGTTGCCAAGTCACTATAACGTACGTTCAAGATCTTAGTCCAATGACTCTCCTACCCTCCAACAAATACTTGAATCCCTTTTAGCACATGTCCTCCAAGCTGCTGCTCAGTTTACCTTTAATGAGATAGTGTAATGTAGAGAAACGAGCACAGTTTTTAAATTGAATTTAAATCCTGCCTCTGCTATGCAACCTTGGATAATGTGTTTAACCTCTCTGAGCCTGGTTTATTGCATTTGTAAGATGGGAATAAGTAATTTCTGGGTCTACTAGGATGGCACGTTATATATGTATAAATCTACACAGCTGTGGGGATGTGCCCACACACAAATACACATGGGCATATTCATAACCCATTCCCAAACTACACTTGCTATCACTCAGAATTCCTTGAGAATGTTCTTTCTTACACTAAATAGTAATTTTCAAGGTACGGGTCTTAAATGTACCCCTTGGAGCAAGGAGGACAGATCTCGTCCTTTTCTAAGTGGGATGCAGAAGAAGATAACTGCAAGAAGAGGGAGCCAAAGATTGTCTTGACATCATAGGTGCTGAAGCAAAGAGGATTTGGGCATTTAATATGTGTGGAAGTATGGTAAGTCAAGTGCATTTGAAAGCTTTCCCAACTGTGAAAGTGTCTCTAAGCAGTTCTCTCAATAGATTCACCCCAGGAAATTAATACACCCCAGGACCAACTGAAGTTCTCATCAATTAAGCTAATTGACACAGCAGTCTTAACTTTTTCCCAATAGTGAATATTAAGTATTTGTTCAACGGAGGCCTTTTAGATCTTTCGAAAGCCTACCCTAGTCAACTTATTAAAGATTCACACTAAATATATATATATGTATATATATTATATGAATAATCTTTAATAATACCAAAATTACCCTTTAATTAGGCAGGCCTTGTGTTAGGGTGGGGAACATTACATTCAACTAAACTTATGAGTTTATGTTTATAATGTTTAAACATTAAGATTTCTATGCTTTCTTTAAGGAAATTAGTGTTCTATAAAAATATTTTTTTAATTAAAAAAATTTTAATAATTTTCAACTTTTCAATTATAGTTGACATACAATAGTTTTTTAGTTTCAGGTGTACAACATAGCGATTAGACATTTATATAATTTATGAAGTGATCACCATAATAAATCTAGTACTCATCTGACCTCCCACATAGTTATTACAATATTTTTGACTATATTCCCTATGCTATATTTTATATCCCCATGACTATTTTGTAACTACCAATTTATATTTCTTACTCCCTTCCCCTTTTTGCCCATCCTGTCTCCCATCTGGCAACCATCAGTTTGTTCTCTGAATTTGTGAGTCTATTTCTGTCTCATTTGTTCATTAGTTTTCTTCTTTAAATTCCACATATAAATGAAATCAAATGGCATTTGTCTTTCTCTGTCTGACTTTGCTCAGCGCAATACCCTCTAGGTCCATTTATATAGTTGCAGATGGCAAGATTTCATTCTTTTTCATGGTTGAGTAATATTCGATTGCACATATGGACCACCTCTTCTTGATCCATTCAACCATTGATGAACACCGAGTTGCCTCCATATCTTGGCTATTGTAAAAAGGCTACAATAAACATATGGATGCACATGTCCCTTTAAAGTGGTATTTTGGGTTTCTTCAGATAAATACCCAGAAATGGCATTATTGGGTCTTCTTTGTCTCGTTATAGCCATTGTTTTAAAGTCTATTTCATCTGGTATAAGTATTGCTACCCCAGCTTTTTTCCTTTCTGCTCCCATTTTCATGAACTATCTTTTCCGTCTCTTTATGTTCAGTCTATGTGTAACTTTCTATCTGAAGTGAGTCCCTTGTAGGCAGCATATCCACTCAGCCACCTTATATTTTCTGATTGGAACATTCAGTCCATTTACATTGAAAGTAATTGTTGATAGTTATATAGTTATTGCCATTTCATTATTTATATTTTTTCTTTTATTTTTTTCTTAAAGAAGTCCCTCTAACATTTCTTATAATACTGGTTTGATGGTAATGAACTCCTTTAGCTTTTTCTCATCTGGGAAACTCTTTATCTGTCCTTCGGTTCTAAATGATAGCTTTGTGGGGTAGATTAATCTTGCTTGGTTGAAGGTTCTTGCTTTTCATCACTTTGAATATTTTTGTGCCAAACCCTTCTGGCCTACCAAGTTCCTATTGAGTAATCAGCTGAGAATCTTATGGAAGCTTCCTTGTAGGTAGCTAACTGCTTGTCTCTTGCTCTTTTCAAGATTCTCTGTTTGTGTTTAAACTTTGGCATTTTAATTATGATGTATCTTAGTGTGAGCCTCTTTTAGTTCATCTTGTTTAAGATTCTGTACTTTTTGGGCTTGTATGTCTATTTTATTTGCCAGATTAGGGAAGTTTTCAGTAATTATTTCTTCAAATAGATTCTCATTTCCTTACTTCCTCTTCTCCTTCTGATATTCCCATAATGCAAACGTTGATATGCTTGATGTTGCCCCAGAGACCCCTTAAACTAGCCTCATTTTGGGAGGTTCTTTTTTCTTCTTGCTGTTCAAATTGGGTGTTTTCTGTAACCTTGTTTTCCAAATTCCTGATTTGATCCTCTGCTTTTTCTGCTGTTGATTCTCTCTAATGCATTCTTCATTTCAGTTATTGTAGTCTTTATTTCTGTCTGGGTTTTTGTTTTGTTTTGTTTTGTTTTGTTTTGTTTTCTCTCTCTATTTTTATGTTTCCTATCTCTTTGTTGAAGTTCTCATTGAGATCATTGAGCATCTTTATCACCAGTGTTTTGAACTCTGCGTCTAGTAGATTATTTCTATTTTGCTTAGTTCTTTTTCTGGGGCTTTGTTCTGTTCTTTCATTTGGGACATGTTTCTTTGTCTCTCCATTTTGGCTGCCTCCATGTGTTTGTTTCTATGTAGTAGGCAGAGCCACTATGTCTGCTGGTCTTAGTGGAATGGCCTTATGTATAGTAGGTGTCCTGTGGGGCCCACTGGTACAGTCTCCTGGCCACCTGAGCCAGGTGCTGTAGATGTGTCCCTTGTGTGGGTTGTGTGTGCCCTCTTGTTGTAGTTGAGTCCTGATTGCTATTTTGAACACCAGTAGAAGGGAATGAAATTCAGGATGATTGGTTGTGCCTGGTCATGACTATGGTGGAGGAGCTATTGTACAGGAGCTGACCCTACAGAGCAAGATTTACTTTACCAGGGCTTCGGTGCTTGCCCAGCCTGCCTTTTGGGTGTGTTGTCTGCATAGGTGGCCAGGTGTTGCTCTGGCATGGTCCCAAGCCAGGCAATAGGTGTGCCAGTCCCGAAGCCTCCTGAAAGATGCCCTGCCACAAAGCATGATAAGCCGCCACCTGTGCTCTGTCTGGTGCCTCCAGCATGAGTCACAAAGCAATTCATAGATGGCTGACACCTGCTCTAGGTTTGGAGGTGCCTGGAAGAGGCCAAGCCTTGAAACTAGTCTGACTGTGGCCAGTGCCAGACTTAGGGCTGCTCAGAAAGATGTACTGTGCTGAGGCCAGATGCTACCTATTTGGGGTTTATGAAACTTTGAAAGATTTTGGAAAAGTCCACAGCATGAGCCAAGACAGGCTATTTGTATGGAAAAGCCACTGGAAATGGCTTGGGTGGGCCTGCAATTTGGATAGGGCAGGGTCTCAGAGAATCAGCAGGGCAGAGTGAATTGTAATGAAGACTACATTTGGCACCTGCCTGCATTTGCACATTGGAAGTGGTGAGGGCCCAACGAGGAATAATAGACTCTGCCAGCACCTTTGTCCTGGAGAAAGCTGCCCCTCCAGCCCTTGCCCTAAAGCCAGGCAACTCAGTTTTCCCCCATATGTCCCTGGCACCTTTCAAGCTCCTGCCCTTGTTCTGGAGCTCAGAGCGAGTGAGTCTGTCAGAGAATAAGAACATATGCAGAGGCTTTAAGAGAAATGCCTGGGAATCCAGCAGCCCTCTGTCTCACTCAGACACAAACTCCGCTGGTTTTCATAGCCAGAAGTTGTGGGGACTTCTTTTCCTGACACTGGAACCCTGGGCTGAGGAGCCTGATGTGGGGCTGGGATCCTTCGCTCCTTGTGGGGACCTCTGCAGCCAAAGTAGCCCTCTCGATTTTTAACCACCCATACATGCACATGGGACCGGATCGTTCTGTATCTCTGCCCCTTCTACCAGTCTCAAGGTGGCTTCTTCTGTATGTCCTTAGTTACAGAATTTCTGTTCAGCTAAATTCAAGCAATTCTCAATGATGATTGTTCTGTAGCTTAGTTGTAATTTTGATATGGTTGTGAGAGGAGGCCAGCACAGCATTCACCTGTTCTACAATCTTTACCAGAACACTTCTATTAAAATTTTTCACAGTCTTTTAAAAATTTGCTTTATTATTTTTACTATAACCAAAATGTAAATGAAATAATTATATTATTTCAAGCTTTATGTTCAAGTTGGAAATAATGATTAAGTTTTCAAACGGTGTCCTCTTAATTTCATTACAGTTTTTTTGTTTTGTTTTGTTTTGTTTTGCCAAATTTAAGGTTCTGCTGATACTAAATTGAGAAAAATAAAACAAAATGAAACAGGACAGGGAATATGAAAGTTCTTTGTAAAATTTAAATGATATTGGTGTAGATATTATTACTGTAATCTTAGTAACCACCCTGATGACTTTCCTTTGGCTTCTCATTGAAGTTTATATACTCATTCCACTTATAACATGGATTTTTCTCTCATTTCCATATTTGCTACTATATTATCTGCTTGACATTTTGCTAGTATATCTTTCTTCTTCCTGCTTCCTTCTCCCTGTAAGAGTCTTTCATTTTGTACACTTTCTGAGAACTGTTTCTATCTGCTAGATGGAATGCTATTCAATTCATTATTGCTGAATAAAGCCAATAAGATCTTTAAAGTTTACTCAGTTGAATTTTGTTTTTCAATAATGTAAAATTTAAAGACTAGAAATCAATTTAAAAATTACTATAAGCATCAGGAAATATGTTAATGGTATTTATTAGGTTCAGAGTAATATGAGTAAAATCCTTTTAGAGATAATGCCGTGTGTCCCTTTTCCTATTCCTGAATTTTATGTTAGAGTACATCATACTATAAAATTAACTAATGATTTACTCAAGTCACACAACTAGTTCTACCAGATTTAGGCCTGGAACACAATTTTTATGTTCCTAGATCCATGCCGTTCCCATAACCCAAGCTATCTCAATTCAGCAGACATACATAGAAAATATACTATGTGAGGGTCACTCCTAGAGGTGCTTCAGGTAATATAAACAGAACACCTGAGTTATAAAAATACATGGCTTATACTATTATGCTTTTAATTTAGAGTATTTAAAGATATCACAGCAATTATAACGCAAATTTGGAAAAACTTAAATACTGCTAGTGACTCCATTTCTATAACCTAAAAATGTCCAGTTATATTATCTGTCAACCAAAACATTTTTCAAAAAACCATACTCAATTCTGAATGACACAAGATTATTAGTTAGTGCATTAACTTGGTCATTGAATGTTAAGGCTAGGCTTGGACATAGTTTTCACTGAGCAGAATATAGGAAATAGGTAGTAATAGGCTGTTTCTTCGATGTTGGCAACTAAAGTTGATAATCTTGTTTCTAGATATCAAACAAAACAAAACAAAACAAAAAGTACCTTTTCCTGATTTTGAATTTTTTCTTTGAGCTATTCTGAAAATGCCATTACTGCCTATACCTTTGCAAAGTTCCTAGAAGAAGCAGGGCTTCCCTGGGTCCTATGCGGGCAGGGCGGAAAAGGGTCATCCTGCCCTTCTAGTTGTAATTTCTGTATTTGACCATTTATTCTTGAAATGTCTCACATAGTAGAGTAACAACACTACTCAAAGTAGCCAGTTCTCAAAGTGTTACCTTCACACGAAGAGGTAAGAAACTTGATCCAAAATGTAATTCAATTCATTGCTTTCTTCAACAAGGTCTTGCTAAGGAACTGTCAGATGTCTGAAATGCAATGCTTAGTGCCATGGTGGATTGTATCCAAGCTCTTTATTTTGTTTCAAAGCTGTAACAAAGAATTTATTGTTAGTATCCATTTGTTAACCACAGTTTGGGTAGCACTGATATGGAAAGATATTTTCTGTGCAATTTAATTTTCTATTGTGTTAAAAATATATATAACATGAGATCTACTTTCTTCACAAATTTTTAAGTGTAAAGTATAGTATTATTAACTATAACCACAATGTTTTACAGCACATCTCTAGTTTTTATCTTGCTATACACATTGAATAGCAACTCTCCATTTCTTCCTCTCCTTGCCAAGTAACAACTACAATTCTACTTTCTGTATTTGTGAGTGACTATTTTAGATATCTCATACATGTGGAATCATGTAGTATTTGTCCTTCTGTGACTGACTTATTTTACCTAGCATAATGTCCTCAAGATTCTTCATATTGTGTGACAACCTAAATGTTCATCAACAGATGGAAAAAGGAACTGTGATATATACATACATTGGAATATTATTCATCCATAAAAAGAAGGTAATATGTGACAATGACAATTTAAATTTATCTTTCAGTGACTGCTACAATTAATATTTTAATTTAAAAAATGTTAACTCTGGTTAAAATAAAAGAAATTGCCTTAATCTATTGACTTTGGCCTTAGAACTAATTTATGGAAAGTTATGCTTACATTCACAATTATAAAGTTCATTTTATTTCTAAAAGCTCTAGGTTTAAGTCAAAATGTTCATAATGATCTTATTTATAAAGATTTTAAAATCTCTTATATTATCTTTTTAACATTTTTATTTCACATCATAGTTTTTAGAAATTCACAGGCAGTTGCAAAAATAATAGTTAAGCTTTATTTACCTACCCATCACCTAATTTCTCTAAATGATTATATCTTATGTAACTATAATACAACATCAATACTAACATATTGATATTGGTACAATATGTGTATACTTCTACATCATTTTATTACACATGTCGGTTTGTGTAACCACCACCACAATCAAGATGCAGAACTATTCCACCACCACAAAGATTCCCCTTTATAGATAAACCCCCACCTTCCTCGCCCACCACTATCTCTGATCACAAGCAATTATGCAGTTATCCATTATTATAATTTTGTCATTTAAAGAAGTTTATATAAATGGACTCATACAACATTCTGGCTTTTTAAACTCACCTGTTGAAGGATATTTTGGTTATTTCCAGTTGGGATTATCGCAAATAAAGCTTTAATACACACTCGTATTATTCTTTTTTTTTTTTCCTGGAGAAAATGCATTAGAGTATTGCTCCTAGTATGGTAAGTATATGTTTATTTTTATAAGAAACTACTAAACTATTTTCCAGAGTGACTCTACCTGCCTCTACTATTGCCGATGCCCTGTATCCTAGTGGAAATCTCAGGAATACCTTCTTAATCGGAGTGAGTGCCTCCTGTGCACTGGTATAGAATGCAGGCTAAAGTCACCTTCCGGTGAGGGCTACTGGGGGCTATTGGAGTTGCTGTCTTGAGCTCACTATTCATTGATCTTCCATAAATAAACAAAAAGTGATGGCTCTAGTGGATACCGGATGTTAATGTACTCTAACACTTGGTAACCTTCAAAGGTTTCCTGGTCCCTTCTGTGCCATCTATGGATATGGGGAGCAAATGATTATGGTCAAGAACATTCCTTTGACCCTGCAAACAGGGCATTTCCCCTTTCCCAAGAAGATGAGGTTTTTATCTCTCCAATACCAGAGAAAATATTGGGCACTGATAACCTACAAGGTCAAACTCTGCAAGCCTCTACCAGTTAATTCTGCCTCTTAGTTAGAGTAATCAAATCAATGCTGGAGGTGGGCAGTGCAGGGAATGCCAACACCACATGGGAACTGGTAAGCCTGCCACCCTCGTGAAGAGTGGTAACTATCAAACAATATGAATTGCCTGGGGAGCATAAGGGAATAGAGTAAACTATTTAAAAACTGCATCGAGTGGATATTGTACCCCCTGCCCATAGTGCTTTCAACAGCTTGGTAAGGCTGGTAAAAAAGCCAGATAGCTCATGATGAATGACCGTGGACTACCAAGAATTAAACAAGGTAGTGTCCACCATCCACGTGGCTGTGCCCAACATTGCCACCATCTCAGATACTTTGGCCATGACCCTAGGAGTGTACCATGATGTGCTGGATTTATCAAATGATTTTTTCAGTATATCCCTGGCCATTGAGTCACAAGATCAATTTGCTTTTATGTAGGAGGGACAACGATAGACATTTAAAGTTCTCCCCAAAGGTTTCCTTCACAGCTTTACCATTTGTCATGGGATGGCAGCCCGAGGTTTGTCCTCATTCTCCCCACATCAGTAAAATGGGCCCATTGCATTGATGATATAATGTTAACATGTGAATACTTGCCACTGAGGCAGGACACTCTGCAGACTTTGCTAGAACATCTGTGAGGGGGAGGGTGGGCTGAAACCACAGAAAATTCAAGGCCCAGTCACTGCCATAAAATTTTTGGGAGTTGTTTGGGTAAAATGTGAGTTGTCCCAGAAGCTGTGATTGAAAAGGTGAAGCTTATTCAACCCCTAAAAAAGTGAGAGGTGTAAGTCTTTGCAAGGATTTAAGGGTTTATTCCCCATCTGGCAACTGCCTCCTTTTCTTATACTGCCTAGTAAAGGAGGGGCATGTGTGGAGGGACTGAAGCTCAGAGCAGCAAGCCACCTTTGAGAGGCAAAAATACCAATGAAATGGATTAAAGCTCTGGGCATCTCCCAAGTAGGGCTGCCATTTGAGTTGCATGTATCTGTGACTCTGGAAAGCATGGATTGGGCACCATAGTAGAGATAACAGAAGAAGAAAGTACTCTAGGAATTTGGTTCCAGCTCTGAAAGGAGGCAGAAACTCGATATAACTCCATAGAGCAACAGCTCCTAGCAGAGTACACAGCGCTCTTCCAGGGAGTGACTCTCATGAAGGACAGCAAATCATCCTAAGAATTTCTCTTCTTTTCAAAGGGTGCGCTGAGAATATATTCCATTGACCCACCTCTGACATAGCTCAAATTCTCACTTTGGCTAAGTGGCATGCCTCTTTGCAGCAAAGGAGCACCCTGTCCACCGGACCACTATCTCTAGAAATGTGAGTGCTACTAGACTCCATAGATTATGCAGATCCTCCAAGTGCCCATGCCCTTATTCCTCTGGTGGCACCAGTGGCCTGTAGAGAGGGAATAGGGGAAATTCTCACTGATATCTGGTGTACAGATGGGTCTAATGGGGCAACCTGCCTAGGAGGCTATGTTCACATTTCAACTCGACACTGACATCATCTGGATGAAAACAAGAATGAAGTGCAGCAGCCAGTGGGCTGAACTCTGAGAAGTTTGGCTGCTTGTGATCCCTGGCTCTTAACCCTTTGCACTGACAGTTGGGCTGTTCTAGAGGGATGAACCCTGTGGCTTGGACAATGGGAAGCTGAGAGGTGGATGATCATAAGTAAGCTCTTGTGGGGTCAGGATGTGTGGAAAGACAAGTGGGGTTTGCCTGAAAGAGCCTGAGGCAGTCCTTACTGTTTTCCACATCCCAGCTCATAGGTGCTGACATCTCCGAGCAATCAGGAAGCTGATGCCCTAGCTCAGGAAGGAGCCCTAGCAACTGACCCTTTGGTAGACACAGCAGATTGGGTGCATGGGAAGAGTGGCCACTGTAGCACCAAGGTGGGATGGCATATTGCCAAGGATGCTGGATTGCCCTTGAAATACAGTGATTTGGTTACCACGGTGGCCACATGTCCTGTGTGTTCTAGACAATGCTCAAGGCAACAACAACCAATGGAACCTGGGGCCATCCACCTGAATGTCCAACTGGTAAAGGATTTGCAAATTGATATATGGGCCCCTCCCTATAAATAAGGGTTCTAAATATGCCTCGATTTCCATGGACACTGCATCTGGCCTAACCCAAACTTTTCCATGGCCCCATGCAAATCAGGCTGCTACCATTAGTGGATTAGAGAAGCTGAGTACCATGTACAGATACCCTGTTCAAATAAACAGTTATCAGGAGTCATATTTTTTAAGTAATATGCAAGACTGGACAAAAGAACATGACATTAAATAGAAGTGTAACTTTTTTATAACCTACAAGCAGCAAGGTTAGTAGAAAGGAAGAATGGGACAGTAAAGTAGCAGATTAAATTATTAACAGGGAAAATCACCTTGACTGGGTGGACTAAAGTACTGTTCCAAGTTCTAATACCTTTGAATAATCAACTAGTAGGTCCTATTGTTCTATATGCTAAATTGGGGACCCCTGCTGAGACACCCAATACCGCAAAGGTATGGAAGTTGTGGGAAACAGCCCTTGCCCCAACTCTCACTGTGGATCAGCATGCTGTTTCTGAGAACACCAAGACCTATTACACCTGGGTGAACCATTATCTACTGAAATTTGCAATGGGAAATTTGCACTGGAATGGGTGAGTTACTTGGCATCCCTGGTGAGTTGGAACTACTCAGACTCCACTGCGATCCTGTTGGCATGTTGCAAACCAAACCCGTTGAAATGCACTACTTGGAATGGAATACACACTATCGAAAGAGGGGAGAAAGTGGGGGTCTTGGTCTGGGACTCCCTATCCTCAATCCATGTCCTCACACCTGACAATGCTGCCTCCCCAGCAACATGTATTGTATGCATAACCAGGTCAAGTTCCTAAAGCTGCCAACCTTCCTCTTCTCAAGGCCAGTAGGGCACATTCTGTTTCCCACTGGTATGTTCATTTGGCCGCCATCTTTGTTCCCTCCATTGGCCTGGAAGATGTCACAGCACACAATTTACCCAGTAAACCTTAAACTATAGCCGACAAAGCCTGATTTTACTAAACACTGAAGTGTCTCTAATGGAAAAAGCTGTTCTCCAAAATAAGATGGCCTTGGACATGATTACTGCCACTTAAAGAGGCACCTGTGCCATTCATTATCCAAAAAGAATGTTTTGTGTTCACATCTGATGAGTCTGCTAATGTATAATCAGAGGGACACAAGTAAACACCCTGAGTGATTCTTCCTGAAGTCTTTGGGAATTAATAAATCAGTGGTTCTGTTAGGTAACTAGTCAGACATGAGTGACAGGGGAAGAAAGGAATAGGGGTCCAGCCTAGAGACCACCCAAGAACACCCTATTGGTAGTTAGAGAATCCCTCCTGCATCCCCAGAGACAAAGAACAGGAGGACCATAATCTATAGCTGGTTTAATCCGGCCACATACACCTGCGGAGCAGGTACTACCCTAACCTGCCCACAACCTCAGCTTCGTTATACTTTCATTATAATACCAAGTTTATGCCTGGAAGTTCATGAATCTAATTATAACAGACTGAATTCTGGTACACTAGAAAAGAGTTATATAGCAGCAAAGTGTCAATCAAAATGACCTCACTTGTCAATCATCTAAGAATGTAATCATCCATCACCACCCTAATATAATGCAGACCTCCCCCTCCCCCAGGGTTACAGTTCTCTATCTTCCCTGGCTATAATCTGCCCCTCCCCGCTCCCCACACACATATAATCTCATTTCCACATGTCTAGCCAGTTCAGGCTTGACCCATCTTCCACCTCATAACATACATTTAAACGAATATTTCTCATAATTCACTGAGTCGAAGTTCTTTTCTTCATCAGTGATAAGGACCTAGAGGTGTATGTTACCAGAACTCTCATTGTTGCAAAGGTAACAGTTCAAATCATGGGACTCTTGGTGGAAAGAAAAATTGTTACTTATTTTGGGAATCATTACCTTAACTTGTGTTTTCTCTTGCACATGCCTATGCTGTTACTGTGGCTTCTGTTTCCAGTGCAGCCAGAGAGCCACCAAACGAGCTACCTCTGTGCTAGTGAAAACCCATGCTGACCCTCGGGCACATTGCAAAAGAGGAGGGCGTTTAAGATTGTAAGAGCAGGTTACAAGGGGCGAAGTGTTGAAGGAGGTCATCTAGAGGACATGACCCATTTACCTGCAAGCTAGACCCTGGCAATTAGAAGCTCCTCACCCCTCCCCGATCCTTGGAACATATACTTTGCTCACCATTCCCACAGTGGGAACCTTGAGAGAGCAATGTGTTGTTGAGACCGTCTGGATGGTGTACGTGGCTGAACTCAGTTAAGGCCTTTTCAGATTCTGGCAGGTGGGTATGGAAAACTACTCGTCTTGCAGGAGCCCAGACAAGCCTAGTAAGTAAGTCCCCTTGCTTATTAAAATTGCCACCTACCAATGTGAGTGGTCTGCATCTTAATTTGGCTTTCCCTGCCCTCCAGGTAAAGGGTCAGTTTGTAAACCAACAGGTCACCTCATTTTGCTGGGTGGGGGTGGGAGGAGTCCAGGCTGCTACATGGTCTGCATTAATCAAGGGAGTGGCAAAGGACCTGTTTACTGACCTGTGGAGAAAAACTCTGGGCTCCCCACTTGACCTTTCTGACACCACACTGCCAGGATTACTGCAGGGTGAGGTGGTACCTTATCATACTCTGGTGATTGTGAACATGAAGGTTCCAAACTCAGCTTTTGTCAGAGGGGAGTGGGGCCACGGTTCTTTCTATGATGTTTTGCTAGACTAGAATGGTTATTGTCTAAAAATTTTTTGTCCTGCTAGTCTGCCCCTTTCCCAGTCCTTTGGCTAGAGAGAGCGGACTTTACTTGGGGCTTTTTCTTTCCACACTTGGTGTTTCTGGGTTGCTGGCTTCTCCAGCATCAAATCTAGCATAGATGAAACCCAAGGAACTCACCACTATGTGATTCCTCACTTTCAAGATCGCTAGAGTGTCTGCCTTCTTCTCTCCATCTTTCATAGTCTTTATAAGTTTGTATTATATACAGTGTCAAGGGATTTTAGGTGTGTTTAATGGGAGGAATAGGAAAGAATATATCCTAACTTTTCAAAAGTGAAAATCTCTATATTAGCATTCTAGTTTAAACTACTTTTTAAATTGTGACATAAGATAATCTCCCTTTAAAATATTTTTTATATTTGTCTTATTTTTATTGCAAAATATTTGATTTTTTAGTTCTAATAAAAGCGGCACATTTTATTACGCATTTCAACTATTTCATTTTGGATAATGTTAGAAAACCAACATAAGGTGCTTAGAATATTTCATAATCTATGTTTATTAGAGATAGTCCAACTGAGATTAATGAAATAATAAATTTAGATTTTTCAATTTCAGGACTATGTTATTATAAAGACAATAAATGTGTCTCAGAAGACATCAAATTGATAGTTTAAAGGAGAATGTAAACTAAAAGCTGCAAATAAGGGAACTAGAAATATTTGTTTTGTCTTTATCTTCAGGTGATTAAAAAAACAGTCAATTGGATTATCTAGTAGATTTATTCAAGTATCTTCTAAAAATTTGTTTATATTGCATATACAGCATCTTAAACTGGGCAATTTTTCATGAGTCTCCACTGATAATACTTTTATGGAAACTTGCTGGGAGATATACTTTCTTTTGTCAATACTTCTGGGACTATCTGGAATATGGTGCAAGCACTCTTATGATAATACAATATTTAAAAATGTAATTATCAACATACAAATTACATGTTCGTATTATACATTAAATGTTGAGAGTGCATATAGATATTGAGGACGTTAGTTTGCAGAGTGTACTCACCTCAGCTACAACCATTGACATTTCTTTTTCTAGGCTGGCAGGGGGGACACTTGATGGGTATTTGATTTTTGTCGGCTTCTCAACTTTACACAGAGTCTATGTGTGTGCAGAGTGTCAGAGACAGCTGGAAAAATTATCTTAGTAGCTCTACATCTGATTCAGCAAGTGTTTCTCCTTTCTGGTAGATCTTATCCTTCTTTTCATTACTCGAGCTGTGATGAAAACAGCCCATCCCTGACCCTCCTCTCTCTTATCTGCCACCCATTCCTGAAAGCTAGGAGTCATTTTTCAGTAGAACTACACACACTGCCAAACTTCTCCAGCCCCTTGACATAGAAGGGCATGTATTTAACTTTATTGGATTATGCCACTGGCTTTCTTCTTCTGGAATGACCAAAAAAATCACTTCCTATCTTGTTGTACCGTTCCCCATATTTAGTTCTCCAAAGTCTTCTCTGCCAACTCTGTGCACAATATTTTCCCACCCACTTTTTAATCATTATATTCACTTGTATTATCTATTTTATACATGAATAAATGAAAAAAAATACTATAAAGTAATTAGTTCAATGGTTGACAGATAAAACGTGCTCAGTAAAGGTCAGCTATCATAATTGTTCTAATTAACACTTTATGATAATATTTAGTAGAAATTTTATGTTATAATTAAAAAACAACTACAGCTTATTAACGGTAAAAGTGAAGTTAAAGCAACATTTTAATAAAATGGAATATAAATAGGAAAAGTGCATTTAAATATTAATACTCCATCTTAAGTTATTTTTACAGTGAACAAGATTTTAAGTGTAATATTTCTTATTTATAAAACCTTTTTATAATTATCTTCTTGCCCTCATTAATAAATATGTATGCATGGTTATCAAAATAGATCAGTAAAAGTGCTAGATCAGTTAGACTTTTATCAGTCTGATTCCCTCTTCATTTCCACTCCTTTTTTCCTTCAGATCTCCAGGGCTGGGTGGATGTGCAGAGTTTATCTGACACATGTTGATGTCTCCCCAAAACAAATAACCCGCTGACATGGGAGCAGAGCCGTGTTCCCCTGGCATAAGGAGATGTGAAAATAGTGTGACACCAGTCCTCCGCTAAGAAAGAAAAAGTCCCTAAAGGTGAACAAGAAATCTTTATAAAATAAACTGCTTAACTAGACAAAATTGAAATTTTTGGGCTCCACCTATATTATATAAACACTGCTTTTTCCTTTTTCTGTGATTAATGACAGAGACCATGTCAAACTACAAGAGCTTCACACAATAAGAAATAAGTATCATTCATAAAACTCAAAGTCACCAGGTAACCAGCAAAAGGACATTGAATTATTAAACATTACAACATATTTGCATCACCAAGTAGTAGTTTTCCCTGCAGGTACAATGTAATCGAGTAGCCGCAGACTTTATAAACATTGCCCTAAATAAACGTGAATTCTTATGTTTGTCTCATCTATAGTCAAGACATTGAAAATGCCCTTATTTATCTTTTTGATTCAGTATATTCATAAACACTCTATGTCCAATCATTTCTTGAAGTTTTGATTTAGATAAAATTATGACATAACTGTCTAAAGAACAATCCCAAACTAGATCGAAAGTGTGAAAAAAGAGTGTTATCATGTTAGATTATATTCATAATTGTACTTAAATTTTCCATTGAATTCATTTCTTCTGTTATGTCTTCCTTTGTCTGCCTTCTTCTCCCCACAAGATTTCACATATACCTTCATAGTTCTGAGAAATACACAATCACATCTGATTTCGTCAGTAGTTAATACAAAAGTGAATGCTATGTCCTGTACTACATTAAATATTGAAGGTACAAATTATAAAAGAAGATGCTAAAATCCTGATTTTAAATACCTTCCAATCTTATTAGGGCAAATAAAGAATGTGAAAATTACTAGACCAGTGTGTAATCAAATACCAGACCCTGGGAGCCATGTAGGATTGCACGAATATTCAATTAAGAAAAAATCTTCGCACAATGTATAGACACAGCTCTTGTGGATGCCGCTGAATGGTGCCAGACATTGGTGTCTACATAATTCCTAAATTTACCCTTTCTTTTTTCCAGGTTTTGACATCTGTGCCATTTCTCCCAGAGCCCCATGCTGAAGATGAAGAAGCACAGGAGAGGACATCAAGAAACTCTCAAGGTATGAACATTTGTTTGGGGAGTGGCCTATAAAAAACCTGCCTTGCAACCTATGTTATGCCAGGCACTGTACTAAGTTTATCACTTACATTATCTTATTTAATTCTTACTATCATTATATGATGTAGAGTACTATTATAATGCCTTTTGAATAGATGATGAAAGCAAATTTGAGAAATAATTTTCATAACTTGCATCAGGTCACATAGTGAATATACGAGATGGTCTGGCACCAGGGCCATGCTCAGTGTCTCCCCGAGAGAACCCTACTTAAATCGCTGTGTGGAGGGTGAGGAAATGGAAACTAAGAGGTTGCTTCAATATAACAATACACTACAGAAGTAGGCATTGAGAAGATAAAGAGAAAAGTCTAGGAGCCTGCTTTGCAAATGTTTCAACATGCAAAAAGCCAATATTGTTTTAGTTTCTAATCTCTGAAAGAGAAAATCACATTATAAAATAGATATTGTTTCCTCCAGAAAATAGTAAGCATATTGTCATAAATAGTTAAAATTTAAGTTTCAAAATCGTGAATGGCTGACCACTGATATCAATTAATAGAACCTAGAGAACAAAACCAAGTAACATAGCTTTCTTCTCTACAACTCTGTCTTCCTTTCTTTTTAATTCCTTTAACCCACAATGCTGGTTCTTTGCTGTGTTGTGGCTAGAAAGTCAACATAGGCCTGTATTTTAAGGTTCTGGCAACATTACTTTTAATTAAGAAATAATATTGCAGAGTGAAATTGGTGTCTTGAGTTTAAACTACCATAATGGCTTGGCGATGCTTATGATTTCTAAATTTTATTGATGTAGAATTGGTATTTGGAAATGTTATTGGCCTTATTGACCTTGCGGATCTTCGGAAAAGCGGAATGGGTTAACAATTTGGTGGTGGAGCACAGCTCCGCCTCTTTCAGTGACATGATCCAGGCTGCTGCTGCTGGTAAAACCTGTCCTGCTGGTATCTGGTTGAGTCAGAAGGGAAGAAGTGTGGTTTTTTTGGCTTCAACTTTTGAGGAAAAATTAACAGAGAAGTTTTAAACTGAGGATTTTATCTTTTCTGTGGGAACAAGAAATTACCTGCAGAATGTTGTCTTCGTTACCTCTTAGAGGGCATTAATGCACTGCAGTTATATTTACATGGCTGGTATAACGCATTTTCAAGCTGATGTTAACTAGTATATACTGAAAATTCCTGTTTTGCAACCTAGTTGGCTAACAAAAAAAAATTTCTAAGTGAGATTCAAGATGGATTTTTTGTTTTGTTTAATGTGAACTTTGAATATCAAAACTTAGTGTATTTTCTAAATCTAGTTCATAAACTTTAGGAGTAAAAATCAAAGGGATTTTGAGAGGATAAAATTCCAATTCAATGGTCTAAGAAAGAATTGTAGTGGCAAGAATTGGAGACGTTGTGGGCATGGCTTCTCTGATAATCTGTGACCACCTCCCACAAAGAGAATTCTCACACATTTGATTATAAACTTTGATATTAATACTCTAGGATTAATAAAGGTATATGAAAACATCAGGGGTTTGGTGCTAATTAGGAAAACTTCAGGGTACTTCTCTGTTTCCTGCTTCTGCCATCCAGCCCCACAAGATTTCTTTCCCAGAAAGGGGGATTTTAATCCGCACATTCCAAGTATAAGATATTACAATGGGCTACGGAAAAAAGGAAAGTTATTTTAAGAGCATTATAGAGGAGGGTGGTATCTTTTTTTAAATGCTCTCTTCTCCCACATAGCTAAGGGGAACCTTTCAGAAGACACTTGAAAAGGTCTAAGGCAGGAAGTCTAGGTCAGCTCCACAACTGGCATTAGGGAAAATTTGATTTTTCTTCATGTTTTATGAGCAGGTACATATGATTTAGCCATATTTCAAACTAGAGTTTGAAATTTGGTTTGGGATTTGGGGAGAATGTAAGCTGAACAGATCTTTCAGCCTACTTTGATTTTGGCTGACTGGGACTTAATTTAGGAATCATCTTCATTTTCTCTGGCTAGCTCAATAGAGAATTAGAGGATTCAGGGCAAAAGTCCACTCATGGTAAAATAGTAATTTTGCTTTTTCCGGGCATACCTTTCTATCAGAAACCGTATGAGAGGAATGGCAAGTCCTCAGTTATTCTTACATCTAGGTTCTAATGTAATTTTAAATTCACTTTAGGATACTCCACCCCGATGTCCTTGGACCTAATTTATAGATACTGTCATGTCTGTAACTTACACAGCTGAAATATTGGTTTTGTATACCCTGGTTGGTCTTATCCTTTTATCTCTAATTCAGTCCAAGTCCCATTTGTTATAGTTAATCTGGTAAAATAAAATAGTTGGAGCAGATTCTCAGAGCCTTTACCCCTAGATATCTGTAGTTTTAAAATGGTTCTCTGATTTAATATTTGATTTTAGGACTTTTGAGTCAGGTGGGTTATTTTATGGTGTTAAAGAACCATGTGTTAAACTACCCACATGACTCCAATTAACCTTATAAAAATATAATTGCTGCAGCATATATGCATATCATATCCATTATCCCTGACCCTTTCAACATGGTTTGAAACCATGACCCCATGGAGAACCAGATTTAAATTTTTTAAGTCTCTAAATTGGATTTGGACTTTGTAGCAAGCCTGGATTTTCTCCTCTCTGCCGCTAATAGAGTCTTTATCTATACACATATTTGCAATTACCAAAAGAGTGCTCTTTTGTGCATGGGACATCGACAATGTAAAGACTCTTTCAAGATGACTTAATGTAGCCAATAAAGGCTTTGTTATCCAACCAATATTTACAATTTAAAAAAAAAAATCAATTGCCTGCTTTATAGAGAGGACATTTTATGTATACATCATATATAATTTGCCAAAAAATCAATTTGAGTTTTCAGTTAAATTAAGGTATACATTTTATAATGTTCTAAAGTAGGTAATCACTCTAGTATTCCTGAAAAAAATTTAGTCATTACAGGGAGGAAAAAATGATGTTTCCATTTCCCCTAATAACCTATATCAGATACTTTAGAAGTTTTACTATTTTTTTCAGAACCATATGTACTTTCAATAAATAAAAGTATTAACTTCTGAAAGATAGAAATATTATTTATGATTACTAAAGTCAGTATGATAAAATAAAAATAAATAGGACTTTGGAGTTGACTCTCAGCCCTACAACTCCCTAAATATAGGAATTTGGTAAATTGCTTTACCTCTCTGAATTTTATTTTCCTCATCTGTAAATGAAATTGATATTATAAATCTTAACTTACAGAGATGCTGGGACAATTATGTTTGGAACACTTGGTACTGAGATGATAATAATAATAATAAACACTAGTTTACTCTCACATAATTCTATATAATACATTATTTAATATTTAATATTTAATAATATTAACTCATCACATCATTATGCTTGTGACCGATAACAACCTTTGGCTGCTGATGTCAAAGATGTTATTTTCTTTCTGTAAGGTATAAATGAGAAAACTGATGCAGTATGTGTAATTATTAAGAATGTGGACCCTGGAGGCAGACAGGTATGGTTTGAATCCTCCTCACAAATTATGTGACTTTGGAAACAGTACTTAAATTCTATGTGTTTTGGTTCCCTTTCTGTCAAATTGGGACAATCAGAGTAAGTATATCATAAAAATATTGTATATAAAACCTTTAGAACAGTTACTGCTCTAAAGTAAGCCCAATATAAATTATAACTTCTAATCTTAGAAGATTATCTATAACAATACAGCTAATAATGGAAAAAGAGAATTTCTACCTAGATCTTCTGGTTTTAAGTTCAAGTTTTTTCCCCACTCCAGCTTCATATGACCCTTGGAATTCTATATATATGAAAATGTGGCAGGACTTTATAATATCGACCCATAATTACATTACAAAACATGCAATAGTTCTAATTTCCTTACCAAAGTGAGTTGATGATAAACAAAGCTGTGCAGATTCCAAGCCAGAGGCGCCAGTCTGAGTTAAGATCATTGATTCTCATAAATTTGTTGCCTCTAAAGCCACTGACATTGACACAATGTCCACGTGCCTCTGCCTGAGTCATTTATAAGACTGTTGCTATGGACCCAGGATAATTGACTTCATAACTCTCCATCTGGAATCCATTCTATTGGCATTCTCTGGGCATTCTCAGTCCCCCCAAAGCCCTTACCCTGTGTGAAGGCAAATGCACTCAATAGTAAAATAAGTACATTGTTAATAGTTCATCTATTTGGCTGAGAACCAAGTCAAGGAGGATTGTCATGAGTGATAAATATAAAGAGTTCACTTTCTGAAGTTGCATTTCTGTTTTTATTCTAACACTACTTTTGCCAAAATGCCTGCAAAACTAATAATAGCGAGATATGTAATTTATAAGCAAAGCCAATAGAATACTTTAAAATTTTATTAAAGTCTCAGATTTATTTTTATTTGGAAAATGTATATTTTATTTATTAAGTAAAATGAAAGTGTTTTACCCAGTTTTTGAAAATACTGTCCCATTCATTGTTCATTTAAAATTACATTTTTCAAGGACACAAGAGAAAGTTTTTTTCTTCAAAAGTTTTTAAAACATTGCTAATTTTTCTTAGATATTTTTCAAACTCAGTCAAAGAATATACAAAGTAAAACCTTCCAATGTCAAATACCTTGAATAATGGCAAAAAATAACTTGTCAGATTGACAAAAAGTAAAAAGCTATATCCCTGAAAACTATATGGAAATAGACTAGAAAAAGAAAAAAGCCACTCTCTTCCAGAAACCAAGTTGCACTTGAGGCCAACCCAGACTGTACTCCATAACCTGTATGAAATTCAATGTAAGTAACTGAGATAGAGGTGGGTGTGGTTACACACCCATATCTGAGTTTTGCTGTGAGAGATAAAAATATCATCAAAGAAAGTCTGCTCTAAATGCGGAAGTGTTTCACAGTGGTAAAAAAATAACCACTGAAGAGAATTTAGGATTTGTTTCATAAATCTCTGGGGGAAAAAAAGCCAACCAAAATGCATCTTAAAATTTCTTTGAGGAAGAATTTTTCCCTATTTAGTTATGTCCTATAAATATTTTTCATCTAAATGGAGTTATAGAAGTTATAGACTACCTGGTTTTTTAGGGTCTAAGATTTATAGATTTGAAATAGACATTAGCAGTTCTTTCTTCCTACTCTATACAGAGCATCTCTGCAAGGTGGTGATTCAGCCTCTGCTTCTCAGTTTGAAACTGAAAATAATAGCTAACATTTACTAAGTGTTCATTTGTGCTGGTACTGTGCTAAGTACTTCACAATTATCTCACTTAATCTTTGCAGTAACTCTGTAAAGAAGACATTATTATAATTTTGTTTTTAGACCCCTGAAGTTTAGAGCATTTACTAACTTGTTCAAAGTCAAACAACTAAGACATGTTGCAAGATATGAACTCAGGTCATTGTTTCCAAATCATGTGCTTTTAATACCTACATTATGCTGCTTGAGTTTTGTGGACAGACAGTTTTTGTTCTTAGAATTTTTTTCTTATATTAAATAAAAATATACATTCCTCTAAATTTCAGAGTAAATGTATTACTTATTATCTGCCTTTTAAATATGGTAATAGAGCAATCGGATATATTTTTAGCCTTTTTTTAAAGGTAAATATTCCAGATACAAATCTAAACTCGGCTTTGAAGGAAAAAAAAAAAATCATAAGAGTCATGGAGAGATAGAGCAAGCTTCATGGAATCTCTCTTTCTAGCTCATCATCTTACCATGTCACCTAGATTTTTCCAACACCTGGAATTAAGGTAGCATCTCCAGAAGGCCCCAGTGAAATCATAAGCTATTCACAGTTAGTAAAATAATTGTATATCAGCATGGATTCATTTATATGTTAGTTGATACCCACAGAGAAGAGAACTAGGAAGAGTGATATAGGATAGTTATGTTCTGATGAATCTACATAAGAACAGATGTTGGAAACAGGATGCCCTCTTTAAATATAAAGTCTGATTGCTTGATAACCTCCTTAAGCAAACTTCTCATCAAAATACTATAATAACATAAATTCTTCTATTAGTATTTTATTTCTGTAGTATCGACTCTTTACCAGGATTTTTTATTGAAATACAAATATCCCTAAAACTCAGTGTATATTAATTTAACAGATTCCATTATTTCCTATCGGTAGGCACTCTGATGAAAAGAAAAGATTTGACTAGATCAGTGGTTCTCCAATTTTTAGCATTCATCAGAACCATCTGGAGGGCTGTGCCATACTCTCAGAGTTTCTGGTTCAAGAAGACTGCTGTGGAGTCCAAGAATTTGCATTTCCAGTAAGTTCCGAGGTGACACCGATGTTGCTGGCCCTAGGACTGTACTTTGAGAACCACTGGATTAGGGAGTGGTATAGAAAGAAAAATGGGGAAGGGCCAAAGGGGAGCGTTCTGGAGCCTAACTTAGCACGTAGAATATTAATGTTAAAAAATTCAGAATGATCATTTATAAGCCAATCTCTGATAAGAAAAATACTGTACAAACTCAAAATGATATATACTTTGGTTGAATACTGGTAAAGTAAGGTGAGTCTTTTGATTTTCAGCTTTGCATCTCAGCCATGAACAAAACCTTTAAAATTTGAGGCTGAAAAGAACCCCTGAGAAGAGTATAGATTCCTAGACCCCATTCTGGACTCAGGGTTCAGACAATCTGCATTTTAATAAATTCTCCCGGTCAGTCAGGTAGGTACAGGGGGTTATGAAGCCAACACTCTAGAAACCAAGGCAAACAGAGTCAGGTGTTAGTCAGGAGCTCCATACAGGAGTGGAGACCTATGTGAACACAGGGCAAGCTGTGGTACTCGAGGGGAGCTGAAGTAGAGTGGGAAAAAAGGACATACATTTGCTGTCCAACAAGTTGGTGCAAAACAGATGTTGACTGTGGATATGAGAAACCATGCCACTATACTTGTCAAAACACCCCAGCCGCCTTACATAAGAGAATCCTAGATTTATAGAGAATGTGAACACAGAACACCCATGTCTAATCCTCACTTGGCAGCAACCAATTCTACTGTAATACAGTTTCCCTCTAAAGGGTCATCCAGAAGAATAATTTCCAAGCATTTTGGGTGTCATTCCATAAAAGCTATACCTTTGCTTCTATAGGTAGATGAGAAATCTAACAGGAGAGGGAAGAGACAAAAAAAGCTTGCTTAGCGTTAGCTTTAATTTTTAATTTTCCCCAATTATGCAATTGTATTATTATTCTTAATTTAAAAAATTATTCCTAACAATTTGTCATCTTTATCGAGTTACTCAGCTTATCTGATCTTATGTATGGGAGCTTAATAATGAAAGCAATGGTTTCCATCAAAATAGAATATTATAATGTTCCCTTGACTGTCCCATTATTTTCCTAAATAGATCATTAAAATAAAATCACTTTTAAAGAAAATAAGAAAATAGGAAAAATTCCATCAATTTTTTTTTCGCCAAGTACCTTGGGATTTCTAAGGGCATGAAAATGAAAAAGTATATTTTTAAGAGCACTGAAGTGAGACTTTGAAACCCCATCATAAGTCATCTAACTATAGTACATATTAGATTGAAGTGGAGGTCAAATCAATTTCTATATGAATGTACATTCCACTTTAACTCCAGAAAAAATTATGTATCTCTGCGAATCATTTTCCATGTGCTTTCTATTATAAGAACATAAGTCCTAAAGGACAGGAATTACTTCTCCAAACTCCTTGTAGGCACTTTCATGGAATAAAGCTAAAAGAGCTTAGGAGGCTTATAAGGTATCCCATGATTACCCTCATTTTTCCTTATTTTAGTTTTATCTTACTTAACCCCACTGTCTCCATAACTCCTGCCTTCCTCCCCACCCCCCTCTTCTGCAAATATAATCTTACCATTCCTAATTATACTTAGATTTACCTTGAGCCTGATGAACTAAATGTGCCAGGACCCCTTACTTGTACAGGCCCCATGAACACTATAATTTGTTGGGAGTTGTACAGAGTTTTGAGTGAGGATGTGGAAGTCAGATTGCAATCAGGAGGCATTTCTATGCAAGTATTTCTTATCAAATGTCTAAAGGAATCTTATAAGAAAACATTATAAATCTATAAGCTTCTAGTAATTTGGTGAGATTTTACCTTTTATTCTAAATAAACATTCACTTTTGTATCTAATTTTTATTCTCAAATATAGATATGTTTTCTCAAACATGGCCATAAATTGTATGTCTTATTCCCACAAAACTTGGATCTGCCCTATTCCAAATACATTCTACTTTCATTTACATTTGTTTCTTTGATAAAGCTATTTCTGCAGTATCTTTCAACGCTCCCTATGTATATCCCCTTCCCCATATCTCTGTATATCAATATACTGTCTATCCTTTAATTTTTAGTTCATATGCCATAGCCTCATGAACTATCAATTCTTCAATCAGTATAAATCTCATTTGGGCACTTAAATTTTATCTCTTTTATCATAAATACCATTCTGTTTTAAACCATATGCCATTGGTTATATATTTTAAGATAAAAAGCCATACCTGTACATTGTTATATTGCATCCTTCAAGGCTCAGGTTAGCTCCTTTATGAAGATTTCTTTGTCCTTCCAACTCAGTTAGGTGACTATTCTCTATGGTTTCTTCCACAATATTTCATACATACCTCTTCCTAGTCTTTCTCTACAGTGTTGTGGTTGTTGGTTGTTTTTTGTTTCTAGATTAGACTTGAAGGACCTTTCTTTCATTTTAGTGTCCCTAAAACAGTATACTGCATAGAACAGGCACTCAAAAAATGTAAATTGAATGAGTAAATAAATAAAAAAAAATTGTTAACTGTAGAGGACATAATCGTTTCAATTCTTTCTAATTTTATTTCATTTATTCTGTTGTTTTTACATAGTTTAAAACTAGAAATAATAGTCAAAAATACAGTTAAGTAGCCCAGTTCTAGGAATAACTTCAAATAAGTTACATATTTTTCCATTTCCTATCCTAATTGCTACCAATCTCTTATGATATCCATAAACTCAATGAATGTAGGGATTATGTCTGTTTTGCTCATAATTTTATTCATGACACTTCGGAAAATGTTGGGTAAAGTTTGTGCTCAATAATTATATATTCAATAATCAATTTATAAATATGTCAATTTCTGACAGACAAATTTATCCCAAAACACTTAATATAATTGTACCCTAACTTTCTAGGCCTGTTTCCCATGACTTCATTATTCTAGAATCCAAGAGGAATATTTCCATTCCCAAACACATATCCAGCGCATTAATCTTCTATAACTTTTCTTGTATTTTCTCCTCTATACATAATCCTATCCACATTTTCATGAATTGAAATTCTATTTCTCTATTAACATTGAACCATTCGACTGTCCATCTGTCCATCTATCTATCCATCCACCCACCCATACATTCATGCACCCTTCTAAAACATATATACAAATATAGGCATTTTTATCTCTTTTACTTGTCTAAATCCCGGACTATAGAACACTGCTAATAAGTGCCTAATATTTGAAGAAACAAGACAGGAATGAAGAAGTGAGAGGCAATAAAAGATGAATAGGAAGCAGGATCATGTAGAATATTGTAGGTCATGATAAAATCTTTTTGTATTTTAAGCTGAGATAAGTCACAGCATTTAGAGTTGAGGAATCTCATAAAATGACTGCCTAGTTGAGAATAGATTGAAGAGTGCAGCAGGGAGGCCAGTTAAGAGAATATTACAATAACCCATGTGAAAACTGTGAGTGCTGGGAGCAGGGTGGTGTAATTAGTGGTAAGAGGTGTATATATTATGAAGAATGCGTATATTTTAAAATAAGTCACATTTTATGCAATCTCTCTTTTATCTATTCTTATTTGCAAAGACACCAGAGTGAAGTTTCAGGTTTGAGTTGTCACTCAATCTATTAACTGTCTAGCTGTTAATACTTTATTCTTAATATTATTATTATTAGTAGTAGTAGTAGTAGTATTCCCTGCATCTGCACTATCATACTTAGTACTATCATACTTGGTATGTATTGATTCATTCTTTCCACAATTAGATACCAGTGACTACTATATTCCACTTCCTGTTTATGTAGCAGAGAACTTTACAAATGTGATTCTTGTTCTCATTAAGTCTACACTCAAGTAGAAGACAGGCAATCGATAAATAAATTGGAAATTACCAGATATTGACAGATGCTATATAAAATGTCATGCTAGTCGATATTAAAGAGAGAAGTGGAAATGGAGAAACTTCTCAGACACTTTACTTGAGAGGGTCACATTTAAGCTAAGTCCTGAATGACAAGAAACAACAAAACTGGATAGTAAAATCATTCCAAGCTTTGATTAACATCACAGTCTCTCTAACAAATTTATTTTTCTTAAAATTTACCTCTTCGATTCACCCTCCGCATTGCAGTCATGTAGTATCACTAGAATTTAAATCTAAAAGTGTTATCTCCCCTACTTTAAAAACTCTTTGGTAGCTCTCAATGCTACATTTAGCATGGCTTATAGATGAGTTTATGGCCCATATTTAACTCGCCAATTTTAATATTTGTCACTTGGCTCTTCTGAACTCTGCTTCAACCATATTGAAGTACTTGCACTTGTCCCCAAATGATCTGGTCTTTCTTACTCAGAGTGCTTCCTGGGTCTTGTAAATGTTACTTGCATTAGCTGGAACATCATTCTATTCTTCACTCTCGCCCCCAGCATATGATAGGCTTCAAAAACATGTGTTTAAAGTCTTGTTGTATATTTCTTTCTATTTGAGACTACGAGATGAGTGATTTGTCTAAAGTTCCAATTGAAGTAAGCTAAAATAGAATCAGAATAGAATCAATTCAGAAAAAAAGAAATAATACATACAGCAATAGTTCAGGAAGGGGCTGATGGGAAAGTAAACGATCTGCACCCTTAAAAATGATAAGAATTTGATTGAACATTGCCCCCCCCCAAAAAAAACATTTCTGAGAGTGAAAATTACACAGAACCAATGGTAACATAAGTGAATGAAGAAATAAATGAATGAAGCCAAGGTTCCAATTGGTGTATAGCATGACCTCATACCAAGTGGATAAAATAGGTCATATTTTAGAGGATCTTGGAAGTAAGGCTGAGGAAAACAGGCATACAGCAGTTAAATACCTCAAGAAATTAAATGTAAATAATTGCACTTCTAGAGAATGCAACTGACCAGGAGATAATGGTAGTCTAATTATACTGTTAGAAATTATAATAAAAATTTAACGTTATTGATAATTATAATGTGTTGAGTTCTATTATTATCACCATTTTATAAATGGAAAACAAACAAACTTAGAGACCCAAAGTAACTTAATGAACTAAAAAACTCAACTATATATATATATATATATATATATATATATATGTGCATACACACACACACATATACACACACATACATATATCATAGAATTTAAGAAATCTAAGTGGTAGTTTCATCATTGTCATAAAATGGTTGTGTAATTTTATGCAGCTCAGTTAATGTAAATATATCTCGATGAGTTTATCTATATGTCGAGGTTCACATCACATCACTATATTATGTTTTAAGCCTACATTGACTACATTAAACTATTATTTTGTCTTTTTGGTCTATTCCTATCACATTTACTTTCAAAGAATGTCCTGAAAAACATTCTCATCCTCCAAGAGTACAAAGCAAAATTTGATGCAAGATGATTATAAAATCCTTATGGACAATCATAAAAGTGGGACATAACCCACAATCGAACTAATTTTGGTTAATTCCTAACTAAGAGTATCACTGGTTTTAAATGTAATTCCATGATAGATTCTTTATCAGTGCCTCTCCTACCCTTGTTTCTTTGATACCTATGTAGTAACCAATGAGAGATGGAAAGTCAGGGGTTGGTGTGGCAAGTTTGTAATTAGAATAACGGTGATCATATGTATAGTATTAAGCATTGTGTTGGGAACTTAATACATAGTGTCTCATTTAATAATCAGAATAACTCCGCAAGGTGATTAATAACATCTTCATTTTAACAGAAAAAAGAGGCTTATAGGTGAATTATTTGCCTAGCGTCATTGCTATGAACTGAATTGTGTCCCCTCAAAATTCATTTGTTGAAGTGCTTATCCTCAAATATGACTGTATTTAAAGATTGGGCCTTGAAGGAGGCAATTAACATTATATGAGGCCATAGGGTGGGGTCCTAATCCAACAGAACTGCTGTCCTTGTAAGAAGACACCAGAGAGTTGCATGCACAGAGAAAGGGTCATGTGAAGACATAGCAAGAAGAAGGCCATTAGCAAGTCAAAAAGAAAAGCCTCAGTGCCAAACTTTGATCTTGGACTTTCAACCTCCAGAACTTTTGAGAAAATAAATTTCTATAGTTTTAGCCACCCAGTCTGTGATACTTTGTTATGGCAGCCCTAGTAGACTAATATAATCACACAGGTAATAAACACTGGAAATATTGGAGTTAAATTAAACTCAGGCTCATTTGACCTTCCTGTTCCCAAGTCATGAAGACAATGGCTCAACTCTCTATATAAAGATTATCTGTGCTCAGTTTATGAAATGTTCAAAATGTCTATGTTTCAAATAAGCAAGAGTTTCCTTTCCTGCTACTCCAAATGTAGCAATGGAGTAAAAATCTAAATAATTTTAAATTAACAAAAAGTTTTGCAATGGGATTTTATATTTATAAGTCTAATGCCTGAACCTCAGAATTATTTATTTCATGATTAAAAAGGCAGCACAGGGGAACACTTAATAAAATTTAAGAGTTATTAAATAGATATAAAATAGAGAAAAGAATATATGATGGGTTTGATTTTCATTTCCTTTTTTATGTAAAAAAAATCTTTTAATATATTTAAATTATTATACTTACACATACACATACACATGCACATCCTATTGGTTCTATTTCTCTGAAGAACCCCAAATAATACTGTCCTGAAACCACTGCTGCTGTTTGGAGCTCTCTGCCCCAGAGACTCTCCACCTTGCTGTTGAACAACATCACCTAGACACATAAGTTCTTTCTCCTATTCACCTCTCCCCTGGGAGTCTGCTGGCTCTCTTCCTCTTCTGGGTGGTGGCCTTGTGCCACTGTCTCTTGAATATCTTTTGCTGTGAGAAACTTTCCCTCCCTTGTAACCCTGTCCATAAAAATACATACATATATGTATATATTTAAAGAAATATACGTAAAATGTATTTTAAATTATATATAAATATGTATTTTAAAATTATATATAAATAAATGTGTATAATTTAAAAATATATGCAAAGAGATTTTATACACACACCCACATATATATGTACATATATAGAGAGAGAAATATAAAGAAAAATATACTTGTTATAAGGAATTGGTTCACATGGTTATTGAGGCTGGCCATTCCAAATCTTCAGTGTGAGCTTGCAGGCTCAAGACCCAGGAGAGCCAGTAGTGCAGTTCCAGTCCAAAGTTGTCTGCTGAAAATTGTCTCTTAGTTGAGAGAAGGTTGGTCCTTTTGTTCTATTCAAGCATTCAACTGATTGAATGAGGCCCACACACATTAGGGAAGGCAATCTGCTTTACCCTACCAATTAAAATGTTTGTCTCATCTTAAAAAACACCCTCTCAGAAACAACCAGAATTATGTTTGACCAAATATCTGGGCACCTTATGGCTCAGTAAGATTGGTGTATAAAATTAACCACCACAAGGTCTTTTATAGCTATAGGGTTTATTGTTTCTCTGGTTAACAGATGTTGGGTGCAGTTTTATAGGATATGCAAAACAGGTAGCCTATAAATAGCTAAAAAAAAAATGCTTATTGAACAATATCTAAAACCATTGGTTGTATTTTGACTATTGATATAGGAGTTCTAGCTTGCTGTGAGCAAGTAAAGAATATAGGGGCAAATGTACATGGGCCATCTTTGGCCCATTTATACAACATCCTGAAACTACCCCCTGTCATGTTTCAGCTTTTCAATTTGTATTCTGATAATGGTGTACAATCTATTACAAATGCTACCCAACCATGTATTGATAATCAAGGTTTTTCATGCCCCTTGCAATGCACAGACATTTCTGTTGAGTATTATAAAAACCTGTTTAAAAATTCAACTCAGAAAGACTGCTCTACCTTCTTATCCTCTTCCTGGTCCATACACCCTAGTAAGGCAGTTTGGTCACTAAACATGGCTGTTTCCAGAAAAAGTTTGTCTCCTTCCAGCCACAACCTGAATTTTGATCAGATGAAAAGGGTAGAGAAGTCATAAAGACCTATTTTGAAAATTAAAGTTTCTGCCCTGATGATTCCTGTCATGCTTTTTTCTGTCTCTTAATGGCAACCTTAGGTCAGCATATTGGTATACTCTTCAAAAAAGGGCGTAGAAGATTCAAGCTTAATTCTGGTTCAGACATAGTCTTGATGGATTCTTTTGATAGATTGACATGGTCCTTGATAATAAGGATAATAACCACTTAGGCAAGTACATTTCTTGTACAGTTCTTCTTCCATTTAATTAATTTATGGATGTTGAACTATCCTCACCATTTGACATTCATCTTTGACATTTAACATTTGTTTTTGACATTTGACAGACAATACAAGTAAAAAAATTATAGGCCCATATTCTTGATGAATATCAGTGCAAAAATTCTCAACAGAATATTAGCAAACCGGATTCAACAATACATTAAAAGTATTATATACACCATGACCAAGTGAAATTTATCCCAGGGGTGCAAGGATGGTTCAACGTCCATAAATCAATGAATGTGGTACAGCACATCAACAAAATGAAGGATAAATATCATGTGATTATCTCAACAGATGCAGAAAAAGCATTCAACAAAATTTAACATCTCTTTATGATTAAAAACTCTCAACACATTGGGTATAGAAGGAACATACATCAACATAATAAGGCTATAGATGACAAATCCACAGCTAATATCATAGACAAACATATTACAAAAAAAATAGAAAAAAATTTAACAAATTTATAATGTGTTAGAAATAAATATTCCCCTTTTGCCCACCTCCTTTCTTTAAAATTAAAGGTCAAGTTTCCAAGTAAATTTGAAGGCAATTTTAGATACTAAAATTAGATGATTTTTCTTAATTAAACAAAAATAATACCACTTGTATTTTTACCTTCAATAATTTAAACAAATTATTTTATTTAGTATTTAAAGCAGAATATCTTGAGAAAATTTTGATATACTTTATTATTCAGTATGCTGTCTTGCTAAACTTTAATCTTGTAAAATGTGAGTTCTGTTTTGACAATCTCAGGTTTGTAGTTAACTGATGCTGCTTTGGTAAAAAAAAAATATACATATAGCAAATTTCTTTCCATTTCATTTGAAAATATAATGAGAAGATACACATTAACTATATTTTTACAAAGATATAGATTATGTATATTAACTGAAATTATTTTATGAGAAACACTGTGAGTTTAATAATATAATTAATCTGAACAGATGATTTTTTGGTTAATACACTTAGAAAATATATTATAAATTTTAGAATGTCTTATGACTGTGGTAAACTTACATATTTCTGTATATCTTTACATGCTTTAGCTCTAAATTTAATGCCTCATGAATTGTGCCATACATCCCACCAATCTACTGGAATTAGTTATTCCAATCAGATTACTTTTTTAAAACCATAATTAGAAAGAAATTTTGGATGTTCAGGCGCACAGTCTCCTTTCTAGATGAATATTCTGCTTTTACCATATGTCCTTTGTTGCTCAGTGTTCATGTGGCCTTTATTTATTATATTTATATATATATATATTCTTTTATTTACAAGCAAAAATTATGAAGAATTTTCACTCCTTTGGAGACATTGTAACCTCTTCTTTAAAACTTTTTATCACCTATTTGTCTTTATTTTTAAAGGAGAGATTGTGTCAACTATACATTCTTTGGAAAATAGAATGATATTTTAAAATTCTTGACCTACTGCCTGGTATAAACCTTTTTGTGATACAGGTTCTTCAGCCTTTGCTTAAGATTGTCCTTTGTTGGATGCAGTTTAAGGCCAAGGCCATCAAATGACCTTGAGATGATTATTCACTGAAGACCAAATGGGTAGTTTGAGAATGAATGAGAGGAAATCTAGGACTTTGATTCAGATTAGACTCTGTTAGGATTCATATCTTATTAAATGTTATTTCCTTTTACCTAGGAACATTTCTTTTTAGATTTTCTTCATTTAAAATGTCCATGTGTCTTTTAAGTCACAGCTCTGTCCAGTAATGAGCTTCACTCTACTTCACTTTTCTTGTGGCCTTGGGCCGTCTCCTTTAGCTATACTTTTACCAATCTGTCCATCACCAGGCCATGGCCTCGAACTCTTTGCTCCATTGGTTCTTGGAGAGACTTAAATGCCACTGAAGCTCTGTTGACTTTTGGTATCCTTCCTACCTCAGTTGGAATATTACTATATTATACAGTGGGCTTTCATAGTTTATTCTGTAGCCATAGCTACTTTCTTGTTTCAGTGAAGAAAAAGTTTCTCTCCTCTTTCTTGGTGGTAGATGTATAAAAATTGAGGGCTACAAGTGTACTTACATAATCATCTTTAATAATGTTTGAGCGTTTCAGAAGAAACTTTCATTATTTTGGGAGGTTGAAGAATTATTAAAATATAGTCAAAGCTAAAAATCAGTACCTTTAGATAAGACTCTACCAAATAATATTGTTAACCACTGGAGAAAAAGACCACCCTGCCAATTTTTCTTTAATTGTTGAGAGAAGATGATTTTAATTACCATGTTGTCCTCTCCTTGAAAACTTTTTCTAGAATGGTGTAGCCAAGAAATAACCTTAAAATAAGAGGAGAGGTGGTAGAATGAGAGATAAAATTTTGGTGTGCTGACAAAGTCTACGAATAAAAATATGTAAAATTTCTTCAATTATTAGTTTTATCTGCTTCATGCACTACTAAATTTAAAATCTAGACTTGATTGTTTTCTTCTCTCAAAGAATAATGTCCAGTGAGTCCTAAAGGACAATTTGGACATTATTTTTTATGTACTAGAATTTCACCGATATCATCTATTCCTGATTTTAATACTTTTTGTGTGTATTATGCTCTTTATGTGTAGAATTCTGTGATCAAAAAATAAAATACTAAAAAATGTTTTCATCATGTGAACATGAAGGAGAGACAAATAATAAAGTCCTGATACATGCTTGCTCTGTTAAGCAGTTTCACACAAATGGTTTTTATAGATTTCATTCAGTTTTTTAATTAAAAGGAAAGAAAACCAAAGTGTTAATAATATGAAAAAACTTGAAGATAAACAAAAAAATTGAATGATTTCATATGATCAATTGTATTAGCAATAAAAACAAAACAGCTATTAATTTCCTGCTGACAGACCATGCTTCCGTCAATGTACAATATGAGCCTGTTTATACATTGGCAGATGGTTCCTCAGGCAGTAAAATGGGGAAAACGCATTTATAAAGGAGTTTGCAAAAGAAAACAAATCAAAACAAAACTGTATCAAGAGCAGAATTTTATGCTTTTTCCTAATGGAGTTACATCTCTTGCCAATAAATATCAAGAGAAGTTCTGGTTAGAAACAGAACTTGAAATTAAATGAACATTGAAAATCCAATCTGAGGTTAAAAGATTGACTCCTATAAATAAACATTTTTTCTGTAGTCTTCTAACTGATATTTCACTTATTAGACTAAAAGTTTAAATTCCTATTCCCTACAGTAATCCTTAATTTTAAGAAAATCAAGTGTTAGTAAAACACAAGCACAATCCTGCCGTTTCCCCCTCAACACACACACACACACACGCACGCACGCACGCACGCACGCACGTACAGCAGTGGGTCCTGACATGAGCCGGAGTAACTGAGTAGAAAGTACACTGAGTACAGACAATGGGGCAAAATGTCTTCTTTACTGTTGCCTGTAGGTCACTTTTCAGGCACTGCTAAGTTTACCTGGAATTATGATCCAGAACTTTCCTCCTTCTTTGGGGTTCTTCCTTTCTCCTCTTTCATTTTTATATCTCGCTCTTGCGTGGCCTTTTTCTTTTCTTTTCTTTTCTTTTTTTAAAATTCATATTAAGAAAGTTCCCTTTGGCCTGGATCTTCTGGATCTTCACATTCCTCAGAGTGGGGCACTCACAGGATAAGTCTCTATTACTAGTGGTGAGTTCCCCTCGGAGCGTTAGTTTGAAAGGCCCCTAACCCTAAGTCGTGGGGTGAGGACTGTAAGGGGCAGGGGAATGAAAGAGTTCAAGAACAAGCAGAGTTCCAGGGTGGGGTTGGAGTTTTATAGACAATTCCAACCTGCCCTATAAGTTTTGAGTTGCCATTTCCTTAAACTTTTGTCTATGTGTATCTTTCAGTAAAATTAAAGTTTAAAAAATATAAGCTAACGGCCAAATAGACTGAGGGAACCAAGATCCCAGATTTTGAGATCCTCTCTTGTGATTCACAATAGATCATAATTTTACGGGAAGCTGAAAATTCCATAGCCAAATGTGATTTAAAAAATGAACTTCTAATGACTTCTTTAAATAGACAATACATTTAAATGGTTCAAGATTCAAAAGGTACAAAACAATATGAAGTGAAAATTTTTCCTCTCACAGAGTTCCTTTCTTTAGAGGAAATTAGTAATATGAGTTTCCAAGCAAATTTTTAAAATTTTAAAAAGGCATGATTTTTTAAGTTCTAGCATGTGGGTCCATAAAAGTAAATTGTGTATTGACTTCACAATAAGTACAGATTATTATCACTTCAGCCAGGAGCATCCTTGAATTGGGGTGGATTTCTATGGAAGCATTCTAGAAGACCTATCAGGATATCATGCAATCTATCTTGTAATTCTCCTGGCCGTTTCCTCCTACTCGTTTCTCCTTTTGTTCTCTTAACAGAGGCATTGCTTAATGGAAAGAAGAGTATAGAATTCACAACAAGGCTCAAATCTAGACTGTCGCTATGATGACAGATAAATCAGTTTATCATTTTGTCTCCACTTCTCCATTTGTCACATGGAAAAAATATTTCCTGTTAATATTTCACAGGCAATAACATAGATGAAGAATAAGAACATATTTTGAGTTACTTAGAAGAAAGATGTTACATAAATACCTAGCCCTATGCAATTATGTTTACAACCAGAACAGAACAGAAGTCAGATGGTAATCTTGGCTAGCACCCATAGGTCACAGATTTTGTATTTTACTAGGAATGAAAACTCTTCCCTAAAAGGTGATTAAGAGTGTGCAACAAACATCAGGTATCCATCCTCAGGGGCAGTCACCCCTAAAGAACACAAATCTTAGAGTTCAATTTTTCCCCAACATCTAATTTAGTTTCTGTTACAAATTTTATCTCCAGAAAAATTATGGATTATGAAAAAGTAAATAATATAAAGAGACAGAAACTATTATGTAGACATAGAAGAATGTAAAAATAGGAATCTAAGTTAATAATGATGAGAATCATTTTCACAATGTCAAGTGTAAGTATCATTTCACAGTGTAAGGAGGATAGATAGTAACTTGTTAACAATCAATTTTTAGAAAACATAAGGTAATGAGCAAGTTTACCCAATAAACTAAAAAAATAATAAATGTTTACTAATTTAGTTGTCTTTCCAATATTTCTACCTTATGAGTGCTCCTTGCAACATCAATATACCTGTGATAATATTTGCCACCCTAGAAATTACATTTTTTAATCAACCAACAACAATAAAAACATCACTATATCAGTCGTCTCTATAGGGGGAAGTTATTATTCCTTCTTCCAAAAATAATTGGCATTATAGTGGTAATAGAGAGTTCAGAATCCATTGTCTCATCACTTGTATGAAAACAATTGATTCCAAAATCCCCAACACAATTTAAACATGTAATTATTTTATTTGACCTGTAGTCTCTATAGTATTATTAAGGAAATATGTGTGTGTGCATGTATGTGTATGTATTTCACTCACTTCTAAACAATTATCAACACTAAGACATAAAAAATTTGTTTCTATACTAAGTACTCTCCTTATTATAAGAAGATTATTTGTCTTAAACACATCAAAATGTTGCCCAAGCTGCATTTTCTCTCAGTGGAAAGCATACTAGATTTTTCATTTGCCTCTCCAGAGTACTTCAGAGAATGGGGATAACCAGTGAGGCAGTTAGGATGACTAAGTAATTAATAAGGAATGGATCTACCATTCCCTGAAACAGCTGTGCAGGATCGCTTCAAATCACGCCAGTAAACAAACTAATGCAGATGGAGACACCTGCTCTTCCCAGTGGCATTGCTTAGGATGCACTGATGTACCCTTTAGGTGCCAGATATGTTAATATTGATGGTGATTTTAAGTAGCTAAATAAAATATCCAAGGAAAGAAGTCCAGCAAGATTATCACTCGGAGCACGGCACTTTGATACCTGCTTTCTGAGTATGCTTTGACTGTGTTCTGCCAAAACCTTCATTTGTTTCCTAAAGGAAGACAATACAATAAAGAATTTGGCTGTCTCAACTCTGAAAGCAATCAAGTGCTCTGATAAAAGATGAAGGAGCTCACATTTTTTGGAGCATGTTTGTTCTCTCATCATCTCAGTTCCCTTGTTGCCATGGTCACCTCTCAGCTCAGCAGGGCTCCCTGCTAGCACCACTTTGATGCTGCGTTCCCTTTCTGTCCATTTTCCCGTCTAGTCTTTGTGTGTCTTCCACTTCCCCTGACTAGCACTGCTTTTCTCCACTTTTGATACAAGCCAGCAAAAAAGAAAGACATTGAAAATGCCAAAGAGTTGTTTTAAAACTGCAGACATGCGGGCGACCCCGCCGCCGCCAAGGCGAACGGCGGGCGGAGGCCCGGTTGGCGGCGCTGCTTTCAGACTGGCTGTTCTTCAGGAAGCCAGATGACTGGAACCCGAGCTTAACACGGCTCAGGCGTCCTCCTTGGAGTCCATGTGACAGGGTTTACAGCATTAATGGACAGTTTCAGCCTGACCTGCAAGGCAGATTATAACATGGACAAACTAGCCCACGTCTTCATATTATATCAGTGACATCGGGGAGCGTTGCCACTGACAAACTAGATCTTTGCCTGTATCTGCCGTTCTACCCAGTCTTACATAGTGTTGACTCAGTGTTCAGAAATGTGTAAAAACGCTAATTTTAACTTTTCGATGTTTGTGTTTTATTTCAAAATAAAGTATTCCTCAGCTTCTCTCTTCTAACAAGAAATATATATATATATGTAATATATATATATATATACACATACATAAAATAAAACTGCAGACATGAAATTAAGAGCACTGTCTCTACATACATATTGCTGTAGTTATGTAACAACAAAGGGAAAACAAGGTTCTATCTAGAGTTGGTGCTGTTGTGGGTCCAACCACTCATCATAGAGACTGGGCCTTATCAATTGATATTTTTATTATACCCGTAATCTTGATTGTCAAGAGAAATTAAATATGGTGGTAGTATGGGAATGGAGGGTGTTGTACATGTTGTACAGGTTTACACAAGTAGCTGTTCCTGAATATATCCTGCAGGGGGAAAAAAAAAAAAGGGAAGAGATGGTGGCTAAGGATAAACCAGGGTTCCAAATATACATAATGCCTTATGTCTTCAGATTTATGTGTTCTTTCAAGCACGGACAGACATATGTAGATTTTTAAGAGGATTCAGAACACTTGAAATAAATGTCATATAAAGAGTTTATGTAGGATGGCCACAGAGTCAGAGATAACCCAGGAGAAATTATTAAAGATAATATGTGGGTATGTTCTTAAAATAGTTCTATTATGTGTGGTCTCTTAGAGTGTTTTTTATCCAACTAAGCAAATTTTGTTGTTATTTTAACAGCAGGTCCTCCTGGGCTGGTCAAGTTATAATTGTTATTTTATGCTATATTACTTGGTTTGTTAAGGTTTGATTTCTGCTGCTGGTGCCTCTTTTAAACAATCTATTATGAACTACTGCTAGTCAATTGGATTTGTGCCTGGAGGGTATTTTTACAGAGAGCACAGAGAACAGAAAAATAAATGAGATTTGCATATTTGTAAGGTCTTTGAACTGAGAGATTATAAAGATTATAGCTATTATCTTTCTACATTTATAAGAGTCTACAATTTATGAGAGTCCTCCAATCACCTGAAATTTTTTTAATTATAAAAAATAAGCTTGTAAATGTCTTTTTTTATGTTTAAGGGCAAAAGTGAGGAAGCAGCTTATTTTGAAAGATAGAGTCAGATTTATCTGTTTATATTTACTAATTCATAAATATTTTTAACTAAAAAGATCAAGAGGGGAAAGGATTTCCAAACAATTTGATTTAGCATATTTATATTCAGGACAACTCCATACAAATCATTCTTTCTCAAAAGAGACTACAAAGATTCCTGAAATCATGATCCTTTGGACATGCGGTAAATTGTGAAAAATCAGTGCTTTACAAACTGAAGAAAAATGCCATTTATAGTTGTTTTAAATCAATTTTATCTTTTATGTCTTTGGTGAAGAAATATTCCTCACATTAGAGAGCTAAGCATTCTAATTCTATTTTCTCCTTCTACTTGTCATTTTTTATTAATATCAAGGCAAGGCATCCATGTACCCTTATAGGTGCTCAGTGGAAGTAGTAAAAGAGTTAATATCTTCAAATGCTTTCAGCTTCCCTAGTGTAGTCTAGATACTGAAAGTATCACAGACTCACAGAACAATAATCTTTCTTTTGTTTCCCCTTTACAATCTAGCCTGGGAATATTCCCTCTAATTTTCAGTGATAAAATAATATTCGCATTTGTGCATACCTTTATATTAGTTTAAGTAATGATTTGTTTACATGCCTACTGTACAATAGGTTTGCATAATAAATTGATTGACTAAATTTAAGAAAAAGTTATATTGCCTGCTTGAATAAACTTACTGATTGGTTAAGACGACTAGAATATTAGAACTTCCCACATTAAGTAGAACAGACATGTATTTTGATTTCCTGATGCCTTTGTTCTCCTCATGAAATAGTTTTGTCTCCTCAATTAAGAATAATCCTTCCTTTTTTAACTCCACACCCTCCTTCTGTTGCACTATTTCTTTACAATTAAGTTTTTCACTTACCTGTTAGCATAGTGACTCAGTGGATTATAAATTTTTTTCTCACTTTCCTGCTTCCTTATTACTCACTCTTTGCTCTAGCTTTTAGTGTTCATCATTTGATGATGATTTGTTTCTCAATTCTTTTTTTGAATACAGTTTATTTCTTGAAAGCATATTACCAGTTATTTTTCTTCCAAGTGGGAAAACCATAGGAAATTTCCTACAGTTGTTTACACTAGAAAGCATTTGTCATGCTCTCAAAACTATTGGGTATAGTGCGTGAATCACTCATATTTCTTATCAAAATTTATATTGCTATAAAAATCTATATTTTATTCTATTATCTTTTCATTAGTTTATGAAAGGTTGATTTATAAATGAGCGGAATAATTAAAATGCAATTATGTTTTTGTATGAAATTGAGCTGATTCATTTTTTTTCTTTAATTTTAGAAAATTGGCCTTCAGATCTTCATTCCTGAACATTTACTTTTCCTTCATATACTTCTAATTTTTAGTGATAATTGAAAGGTGTTACATTTTTTTTAAAAAATCACTCATGAAAGTTTTTAGAAATGTTTTCCAGTTAATCCCACATCTAGAAAGTCACCTACGAAGCTATTAGTCTTAGTTTCTATAATTCCCTTTGAAAAGAGTTGGTAGATACCTAAGTTTAAGGAATTCGACTTCATTTATTTCTGAATCTAGAAATGCTTTTAGGAAAAGAAATGTTTAATGGTTTTTCTCAGGACGTCTTGTCTCCAGTCCATATTATTTTTCAAAAATTTCACTAAAAATGAATGTCAAATTATTTCTCAAATCTTCAGAAGAATCTTCCTTATAAACACAGAAGCAATGTAGAGAAAATCTAATCAGATAAAAATTCCTATGGGTTCTTAAAATCAGTAAAGCAAATTCCTATGGGTTCTTAAAATCAGTAAAGCAAATATTATCTATTTGCTTATTATATTTCTCCAGTGTGCCCAGCTCTTATGTAATTTTACACCAGAAAGTAAATTTAGAGTTCTCTAGGCCATATTCAAGCTTCCTTCTCCTTTTTACCTTCTCCATCCAAAAAAAGGAGCCACTAGCCTTTGAAAGATGTAAGAAACACAACACAAAATAATTTAAGATATGCAAATATGTTCATTTTTATTTATCCTGAAACACACACCTCAAACTGAAGAGTACACATTGGTTTTCTCATTTGTCTACTCCTCTTCATTTTTCACCTCTTTAAATGCTTGTTTTCTCTTTAGTATTAACTAAAGTTCCTCAATCTTCCTAGATTGGGTATGACAAGATTTTTCTACCACACGTGAACTCCAACACAAATTATATACATTGGACACTTATCAACTCATAAAGTTAATAAATTTTTATAATTTTTTCCCTATATTCTCAACTAAATCATCTATTTTTTTAAGGATTTGGGACCTTGTATCTTCCACACTTACTATAGTTTAGTTTTGCAAAGATACTTATTGTTTCATTGATTGATTGCTTAAGAAAATAATCAACCCAACTTATTTCTTTACAATTTTACTTATTTACAACTTACATAGTCTATAATATAAATATTAAAATAATAGGCATTATAACTTATTGTTTAACAGTGTTTAATAAGATACAATTTATACTCTTGATTTTAAGACTAGACTTTGCTGTACTAGAAGTGGTCGTGTGACATTTTTAATACCATGTAGAGTGATTAATTTAGAATATGACCCTTGAGTTTTTCAGTGCACCATGAGGGACTCAGGATAGAGACTTAGAAAAAATAGATTCTGATTTTTACCTTCTGCAACTACCATAATCTTGGAATTTGGAAAATTTATATAAAGACCTTTACCTTTTTAGGGTCTTCGTTTCTTTACATAAATGAATATGGCCTAGAGAACTCTAAATTTTCTTTCTGGTGTAAAATTACATATGAGCTGGGCACAATGGAGAAATATAATTATGTGAGCTTCTTTCCTGAGAAGCTTCTTTATGTTAAAACTTTCACGTAAAATACTGAGATTGCTAAAAATGAAAAAGAAAATCACTATACTTCATGTATATCCCTTTATTTAGCCAAATCTTTAAAACATATGAATTGATGAGATTGTGATTTATAATCCTCTATTATGAACAAGAAAATAATTGTAGATTAAACAGTATTTTGAGTCAAACTGCAACATGAAGTTAGCAGATATTGACTGATTTATTTGTGATATTTCAGTTTTTAATTGGAGATATATATCAATATTCCCGCGAGTTGCTGAGCAATCCAAATATCTATTACTTTATTACTTTTCTTATACTTTCCTCTTCATAAATATTAATTTACTCACTGAGAGTAAAAGATATAAATGCAGACATATCTAATAGACAAGTCATAAAAGCACATAACATCTGAACACTGCAATATTATGATTTATAAGAAGTATATATTTGGTCATTCAGATGAGCAAAATATATTTTTCACATATATTTGGGCATCATCTATGGTTCCTGGCTTATAGCTCTCCAAGCACTTGTAATTTTCTGAATGATAAGAGCAATGAGAGCCTCTCTTGTAACATTTGGTCTCTTTTCTTCAGTTCCTGAATTTGTTTGAGAGTCATAAAGGTGAAATTGTTATCTTATTATTCATAACAAGCCCTTTCTACTACAACTGGGTTTATGTTAATGAGGTGACTTTTGGATAGCACCTAAGGATGAGGGCTGGTTGCCAGGAGAGCCAACCATTGAAAAGAGGGTTAGAACTTTCAGTCCCACCCCTGACTTATGGGGAGAGGTGAGGCACTAGAGTTTGAGTTAATCACCAATGACCAGTGATTTAATCTATCATGCCTATGTAATGAAGCCTCCATAAAAACTAAAAAAGATGAGATTTGGAGACATTTCTGGTTGGGGAACCAGAACACTTCCATGTGCCATCATATTGAGGCCCCAAACTTCAATAGAAAAGAAACTCCTTTGGGAACTCACCCTATGTATCTCTTCATTGGTTTGTACCCTTTAATATCCTTTGTAATAAACCAATAATCTAGTAGAGTTCTGTGAGCTGCTCTAGCAGATTAATTGAATCCAAAAAGAGTGTGTGAGAACTTCTGATTTATAGCATGTTGATCAGAAATACAAGTGATAATCTGGGCTTGCGATTAGCATCTGAAGTGGAGGGTGGTTTTGTGGGACTGAGCCCTTATCATGTGGAACCTAATGCTATCTCTGGGTAGAGAATGTCAGAATTGAGTTGAATTGTAGAACACCCAGCCGGTGTCTTGAGCATTGATTAGTGGTGTGTGGAGAGGGAAAATCTTCCACACACGTGTTAGAAATTGGTCTCAAAACACCATTTAAACACGAATTATTAAAGCTCATAATTAGAAAATCCTGATGAAAGTTGACTGAATGCATTATAAATAAAACAGATTTACATCCCGAGTTCACTCATCTTTCCTTGCGATGCTTTTATTTATGAGGCTAATAAAAATGCCAGTAAATGCTTATGGTGCTGACATCTGCTGGCAGAGATAGTGAGGAGCAGTGTTACAGGTACAGTTCACCCTATGGAGGCGTAAAGTATCCGAGTAGTAAGTGTCTAAGATTTCTTTATATTTCCATGACTTCTAACTTCCTGTAGAGAAATGTGTCAGATGTGAAATAAATGACATTTCCAAATCTTGACTCGTTGAACAGAATGTCTATAGACAAGTTATTTAACCAAGTTTGGTCTAGATGTATGTACTCTCTGATCTTTCCAGCTTTAATATTTACATTGGTTTTGATAGGTTGTTATGGTCTTTATTGTGAGTTTAAAATAATTCAGAAAATTATTGTTGAAAGTAATTTTAAGTTATTAAAATAGACCAAGAACCAATGGGTTAAATTAAATCTAAATTAGTATCAGCCTTTTGCCTATCAAAGAAGGATAAAGAGTTCTTCTAATTAAAAAGCAACCCAAAGATTTAACCCATCATACACTTCTAAGCTTCAAAACAGCAGGTGAACTATTTATTTTGAAAAATATATAAATGGTAACACTAAAACTGCTGAGTTTTGTTTTGGGGTAAGTCACTTTTTAAACTCTCAGAGCTTCACATCTAAAAATGGAGATAATATATTTACTTCACAGTACAATTGTGGAGATTAAATAAGAAATTTGTACAGTGATAATTATAAAACATAAAAACTCTTACAATTATAAAATAATATATCAGTTTTGTATATATTTATACAGCAATAATAGCTGAGGGTCTCTAGATAATTTCATCCTGAAATTGTGTTTCAAAATTTATAATACAAAATCTAATATTAATAGTCTAGTCAATTTAAAAGCCCCAGATGTTTTGGAAAGCTCACATGGGCCTAATTTCCTACCCCATGCTCAATAATATACTAGATGCTAGAAATGTGGATATTTAAATAATTCATGCATTTGAAAGTAGTTAAGGTATAAAATAAATACTTAATCATCTTCTAAATTTTTCCTGTTTTATTATGTTTTATTATATGGTTTTGATTTTACCTATAATATACATACACACACACACACACACACACACACACACACAGCTATTATAAATAATGCACTGAGCTAGACGCTAAGATCATAGTGAGGGAACAGAAAATGGATAAAAATACAGTGTGGTTACTGGCCTTATGGACTTTCTATCTTCATGGGCAAGATAGATATTCCAAATGAAACAAATGAGGTAAAGGGATTTGGGGGAAAATATTGGGTACAATCAGAATATTGCGCTAACCAAACTCAACAATCTCAAGTCAGGAAATGTCATCTTGTTGCCTCATTTAAACTTAGGCCCCAATAGCAAGATCCGGGGCAAGATGTCCCTCCTGAGCCAGGAGGTTTGAGCACAGGATGAACAGAGGTAGTTATGCTTGAACTTAGCCAGCAGAAAGATAAGGCAAAACAGAAAGGTTAGACATGGAATTTTGAATAGTTAAGAGAAGAACTGCAGTTTACTAAAATGTAGACTAATGTTATCGGAAACACAAAGTTCAGGTACGAAATAGTTGGGTCAGGTAAGCAAGTGTTTCAGGAACAAGGATAGGTTATGGAGGAAAGTGGCAGAAACTCAACGGAATGTTAGAATTAAAGTTAAAAAAATAGCCCCAAAATTTTTGTCTTAGAAATAAGAGATTAGGGTACATTAATTTATTAATTCTTTAACTATTAAACATTTATTGAGAATTCTAGACACTGGAATTTGGGAAAACAAAGATGAATATGAAACAGATCTTGCTACTGAAGAATTTATTCTACAAATATTTATTGTAAACCTCTAATACATACCAGGGGCTGAGGTGGGTACAAGCTAGGATAAATGATAGCTATAATATTCATTCTGAAGTTTACATCTATCTGACTGCAAACAATTGAATGAAAATAAGTATTAATAAGAACATATGTGAATTGTCACAAGAAGCTGAAGCATTTAGCAATCTTGGGAAAAATAAAAAGGAGGATTTTGTCAGGTATATGGCAGACTACCAGCGCACCTAGAACTATGGTGGATAAATAGTGTATGCCCTCAAATATATTTATTGAATTACTGATTAAATAAACAGATTATGAATGAATGGCAGAAACAATATACAGATGGGGTGAGGGTGAAATGGCCAGAAAAGGAGGGACCTATGTACATATATTTGAGCAAAAATCATGAATATAATGATCAAGAATCTCAGATATCTTGAAACAGCTTAGATTTAAACTAGCTTGTCCTGTGGTCTCACAAAGACACTTCTGCTTGCTAGACACGTATTGATGTTTCGCTTTAAAAATGTGATCGTTTAAAGCACATAGAGAAGAAAAATTAGGCTGACATAAAGGCAACTGGCTTCTGAGGCAGAACTCTACTGAGGCAGGAACCCACTTGGTTTCAGAAAGATGACTGGTATGAGCCTGCAGGTAGAGACAGATAGAAACACCTGGGGACCCTGAGGGTCAGGAAGCAGAGAGACATATTCAGAAAAGACATAGTTCAAAATTCATTGCTAGTTTGCCAGCTACTTGATTCCTCCTGGTTTTGTTTTTATTCCCCTGTGATTACACCTTAAACACTTTATTTTAAAAAACAAGTAAGCTGTTTAGGAGTTTAAACGTGTAACTCCTGCAGAAATGATTTTTCGATTCTCTTTTCACCATCCAATACATAAAATAATGACTCAGAAAAATGTGCTTAGTACTGTCAGTAACATCCATCAAGAAGAGCCCAAGGCTCTACCCAGAATTCTTCACAATTTCTTGCACCATTTGTTCATAGTTTAATTAGATTAGCAAGCAAATTATCGTCAATTACACAGTTTCTGACAAAAGTAATGTATAAAACAGACACTATCTTGAAATGAGTTCTATTTGCAATAGACAATTTTTATTCTCCCACAACTAACTCCTACCGTATTTTTAAAATTAAAATGCCACACACTAAGTTGCATCACAGTAATACATCAAACATCATTTACAGTTTCTTCTCGCATTTAATTTGATCTTTAATGTCTACAATAGAAATTACTCTGCAACTTTGGAATAATACTATAGAAATTAATGTTTTGCCTGAGTCTGTGATATACAGTAGTAAGAAGAGAAATTTTAAACAGTATTTGATTAAAATTTTGGATAATTTGATCTTCCAAGGCTGAGGCTGAAGAACCCCAGAATATTTGTCCAATAATTATAAAAAATAAAAATCTGGTATTACAATGTAAGTCCACTTTGTTTTATCTTAATGTCTCAAAAAAACATTAAAATTTTCAGCAATTAGGACATGAAGTCTAGCCTTGCCAAACTTAAAAAACAAATTCTATTTAACAGTTTTCAGTATATTTAGTTTTTATTTAATCTTAGGCCAAATCAACAATTAGAATAATACCCAGATTTGAGAATTTATAAAAATGTCCTCATACTGTTATAAATACATGATAATAAGTAAACATTTGAACTGGTTTTAAATCTTCCTAGTCAATCAATGACTACTCACTTTGGTTAGCATGCCCCTAAAAATCAATCATCAGTGTTGAGTTCTCTTGAAATGACTTGCTTCAAGGGCGAAGTCAATCCACTCCCACCTTTGTAGCCAAGAGAGAAAAATATTCTGTAACATGTGCAAACACAGATTTGTGTATGTTTCACTTTGCATAATTTTATTAACTTATTTTGATGTTCACAGATTCTTTTTTCTACTGCAGGGTCTACTGATGAGCTCATCAAAGGCATTCTTTACCTCTGTTACTGTTTTGTTCACTTCTAGCATTTTTATTAGATTCCTTTTTTATAGTTTCCGTCTGTCTGTTGAAATTACCCATTTGATCATGCACACTCTCTACCTTTTTCATGAGAACCTTTAACCTATTAACCATTTTAAATTATTTTAAATCTCTTGTCATATCGTTCCAACATTAGCGTCATGATTGCTTTGTCTCTTGGAAGTATGTTGCCGTAGCTTATTTTTTTCGAATGCTTCATAACTTTTTGTTGTTTGAAAGTTGTATTTCCTGTGTAGTATACTAAAGCCTGAGGTAAGTAGCTTTATACCTGGAAGTGGGTGTACCTTCCTTCTATTGAGGCTTTTAGTGAACTGATTTGATTTACTCTAAGAGTTGGGCTGGGTTTGAGGGTTTTTTGTTGCTATGGTTACCTTTAGTGCACCACAGTCTTCAAATTCTTCTAAATAATTACCTCATGTTTAGAGTCGGAGCTAATTTTCTAAAGGTTACTATTTTGCTTTTTGTTTTTGTCTTTTTTTTTTTTTCAGAGTCTGTTCCACTGTTACCTGTAGGTCTTTTCTAAAGATTCCTTTTTTATTTTTAGACTTTAATTTTTTTAGAGTGGTTTTAAGTTCACATCAAAATTGAGAGGAACATACAAAACTTTCCCATGTACCCCCTGCTCACACACATGAATAGCCTCTCCCGTTATCAATACCACCTACCAGAACGGTATATTTGTTAAGAAGGATGAACCTGCACTGACACATAATCATCCAAAGTCCAGAGTTGACCTTAGGGTTTACGCTTGATGTAGTACATTCTATGGGTTTGGACAAACATATAATGACGTATATCAATCATTATAACATTATACAGAGTATTTTCACTAACCTAAGAATCCTCTGTATTTCGCCCATTTATTCCTCCTCCCACTCCTGAAAGATTCTTTTTATGTCTGTTTGCCTCTTGGGTGGCTGGGGTGACATGCTCTATGATCTAATAAAGTCTCAGTCTTTGGCAGACATCATATCTCTCCTGACCATCCCTCTGGAGTAGAGGATTTTTCTTCTTTCTCCTCATCTGAAATGGATTTCGATCAGTGACATAATGGCAACAGTGTTTGTTGTCCTCCCAGCAGGTTACCCTTTTTGTTCATTAGGGAGATGGGGGTGATTATATCAGCAGTGTTCTCCCCACATCCCACTAGCACCTGCTATTGCCCCTTTCTCGTGTTCTTCACTATCGGAGAGACTTTCTGAGAATTCTCTCTATTTTTCTGTGAGCACTGATGGAGTTTGGGGGTTTGCAAGAATATAAGAACACCCCTGATATTTCTAACCCCAAGTGGTTTTCCTCACTTAACAGCATGCTCATCAGTGTGCCAAGCACCCGAGCTGGCCTTCTAGGCCTGAGTGTCTGGCTATGTCTTGCCCAAGAAAGTGATTGCCCAATCTTTTCTCTCCTTTCCTGCATCTTCTTAGATTTGGATCACTTGGTTGCTATGCAATGTCAGTGCTCAATGAATTCAAGAAAGAGGTGACTTGGTATTTCTTTGACTTTTTTTTACTTGTAAGATAGAGATCATCACTCTTTGTATCTCTCTACATCTTTGAATGAAAAACAGGGGAAATCTTTGGTCGTTGAATTTTTTAAAAATTCATCACTTTTAAAATTGCTTCTTTGGCTTGCTAAAAATATATAGGCAGATGAATAACAATATTTCAGTTGGGATGCTCAAAAATAGAGCGCAGAAAGGTAAATACAGCTAAAATAGTAAAATTATTATTGAGCAAAATTTTATCTTCCCTTTTTACTTTACATTCTGAAAATACTGTTTCAGAAACACTTATAAATATCCACAGACACAGTCCTGCACAGTGTTGTCATTTGCCTAAGGGAAATATGGTGAACTAATAAATGTTATTTCTACCTACTAGTAATTTAATAAAGTTTTTCTCCCCAGAGGAGCAGAAGTCACTTTAAGGTTTCCTAATTTGTTTTCAAGTAACTGTTAAGATAGGCAATAATAGTCCTTACTATCTGAATGGAGAAGTTGAAATAAGTAGCTTGCCCCAGGCCAAAAATAATCAGTGAGAAGCTGGAGAGTCTAATTCCTGGTTTGGCAAATTGCTCTCTTCAGCTCCCTCTTTCTAAATAAACCCTTATTTAAGAGAATTCTTGAATTTTTTAAATTAAGTGCCAGAAATTCCACCATCTTGCTCTGTATTTTCCTTTCAGTTTTTTGTAGGTTCAAAATGCTGCGCTAAAATTTTTCTCCAAAGATGTGTCTTAAATAGGAAGCAAAGCTGAATGCTTAGGAGCGATAGTTGTGGAAAGGCTGCTTTGACAGTGCTAGAGGTTAGTTCGTGCTAACCTGGTGAGTGAGTGGTTCTCACTCAGGCTGTGAAGCAACAGCTCCTCTAGAGCAGTGCTTCTCAGACTTCTGGTGCCTGTCCACAACCAAGTTTCCGTCAAAATGCAGATTCCAATCTCGCAGATGTTGCAAAGACCAAGATGCATTTCTAAGATGCTCCCAGGAGACATTGGTCTGCAGAGCACAATTTCAAAGCATTTTTAAAAAGAATTGACCTCACTTTTAGTGATTCTCATACGGAAGATCTGCGAGGGCAGGTTAGGATTTTCTTTTTTTTTAAAGCTCCAAATGTGATCCTATTGCATAGCCAGGGATAAGAATCATTTCTGTGGGTATATCCCACCTTTTTGGAAGTTTCACAAAGGGTCTCGCAGAACTCAGTTTTGATACCTAATTTGCGTAATGTGTGTTTTCCTTATTTAGCAAATTCCATGTTAAATTACTGGGAAAAACAAAAGTTCCTTTTTGAAGTATGATAAACTATGACATGATAAAATAATATATTATTTTAAATTCAGATAGTCATGTAGGGTTTTAAGCAGGACATATATTTTCAGAGTTTCTTCCATTGAAATGAACATCATTGTAAATATCCCTTTTTTTGTTTGTGTGAAAAAAAATTGGTCTTTGAGGTGAGACAGTATAGATTAAAGTACTGGTACTTTAAAACTCTTTAATGGTGACCCAATTAAGTTCTAAATCATAATCACAAAATCTCTTATTTCACAAAATTTTTACCATTAGAATTTAAGACAGTTTCCTTGCAGCATACTACCAAAGAGAAAGCCTTTGCTATTAAGTTCTCACTCATTGCCCACTAACCAAGAGTGGCTTAGCATTTCCCTCACCTTAACCAAACTTCAGACAGGTTTCTTTTTGCTTCTAGGCCCCTGACCTCCCTTTTCTTAGAGCATTTACTTTAGACAACCTGTAATTGCAAATTCTTTCCCTTTCCTTTTGAGATAAAAATCTTTTAAAGGCCTCTTGTCAGTTCTATGACCCAGAACTATCTTTCTCAAGGACCTGGGGGCCATACTTTGAAATCTAATCATCAAGCTTTCTTTGAGTTTCTGGAAGGGTAGGAGCCTAACCTTAGTGGGCACCTTGACTCTGCTGTAAAGCTACCTCCCACTATGCAGGTATGAGAAAGTTTCCTTTTTTGCTGAGTAAGGCTAACTAGCAAATATAGATGGCCTATGCTTCTTCCACCTTAACTCTTAAAATCTCTCCTACTCTTATTTCAACAGAGTTGAGCTCAGATGGGGCTCTGGCCTCACTACCCTATTGCAGTACTCTTGAATAAAGTCCTCCATGACTGTTTAACTTAGTCCAGTATAATTTTTGTTTTTATATCACCTAGACATTAAAATTCCAAACTACATTTAGGGAGTGATCTGTTTCCTAAGCTTTTACAACAGAGAACTATTTTGTCTCTCATCTCTTTCCCACCACTCTCCCTAATGCCCTTGAGAATCTTTCTTGCTTAAATGAATCGTCTGTAGGTCTCACCAAAGTGCAGGTTCATGGCACCTGTGTATGAAAACCGGTTGAATGTTCTCTACCTTAGTTGAATGGATCTACACTATACCTCTTACTTAAATGGGCACTGAGCTATAGACAGGACAGTCATTGTATTTTCAGATCTCGAGTGAGATTTTCGATCTTGAGTTCCTTTCTGGAATATGGTTAATCAAAAATTTTTGTGTCAGATTATCATATAGGTTTAAATATGTTGTATTCATAAGGATCTTCAATAGGGCTTTTATCTCTCCAATTGACTAAGAGGGAAAAGATAAAAAAAAAAATGTCTGGCTAACAAAGGTTAGCCACACTTATTTTTGATCAGACAGTGCTTTTTCTTTTTTAATGTCTATTTTACCTATTAGACTATAAGCCCATGAGGGCAAAGACCACATCTGTTTGGTTCACCATTTTTAAACAATATCTAGTACAGTACTAAATGTATACAAACAAAACAAAGTTATAGTGGTAACATAAAAAATCAAAATTAGAAGTAGCCAAATTTTTTAAAAACTAAATTTAAATGGCAATATAAATGTTTAGTGTCTCAAACAAGATTCAGCAGTGAAAGTAACATGAATTTGATGAGAAGGATTTATGGGGGTTTAGTTCCCCACAGATATCTGGAATGTTTGCTGCTTCACATACTAGTGACAGACTTCCTCACAGCTTGTAAATTCTAGGCTGCTTTCTAATTTTGTGTTAATAATGGCCACTTATTTTTATAATGCTCTAAATATTTAAGTAAAAAAAAAAAATCTATGAAATCAGTTCTGCCTCTAGAACTTATATGACCTCTGAATAGAGAACCCTTGATTTCTATCAATTTGTTTTACTTTGTTTACTCTGTTAGAACATTCTAGCTCTTTTGGAGGACATTATATCCCATAGAGACCCTTGTTCTCCACCAAATTCCACTTGTTCTCCACCAACTTGGCATGTTAATTTAGTAAAATAATAATAGCATAACAATTAATGAAGGCGACCATGTTTTAGGTACTATTTTACACACTTCACATGTGTCAGCTAATTCAGTCTCAGCAACAATCCTGTGAAGTAAGTACTAAATTTAACACCATTTTAGATTCTAGAAAACTGGGCTTAGAAATACCAAATGCCATTTCAAAGGTACACAACTTCCAAATGACAGAGCCACAATTTACAATTCGAACCCAAGTTTATCTTCTTCTAAAATTGATGCTTTTAAACCTTTACTATATTGTCACTTAGGATATAACTTTTTCATCATCTTTTGGGAAAATGATTAATTTATGTAAGCATAGTTAAAGATAAAGTTGGATAAAACATTGAGTAATTGAGAATAGAACAGAATAAAATTTTTATTGTTGATCCCTCTAAATAGCATTTTCCTAGACTTTTGAAAATATCTTCCCAAGATCATCCTCAGAAATTCCAATAATATAGCTCTTGCTGGAAAATATCTGTATCTCATTCAACACTATGATTATTTTTTTTATAAAAGCTAGGACTTTTACTCATTATTTATCCTCTTTTATCTAACTTCTGTTTAGGAAACATTTGACAAGCGACTACATTCAAATTTGTTGACATAGATGAGAAATCTAGTAAGCATTTGGAGCTTTCAGAGGAGAAGTAGAGAATATTTCTTATCAATTTACCTATCGATTTTTTTAGATTCATTTAGTAACAGAAGAGCAGTTCAATTAATTTGTTGATCTTGCTTTTCTCTGCATTGTCACACATTCAGTTTCTTTTACTTCCAGGTTCTTAAACACATACACTTACAATCTATGGTTTTGGGTTGCTAGGAAGTTGCAATATACCCAATAGGCTTATGGATTACATAGAAAACATAGATATATCCTAAATTAAACCTCTGAGAACTTTATTAAAATTGACCTCCATGTCTAGGACTATTTCACTAGTCACCTGCTTTCCAGTCCTCTAGGATTGCTTCCACAATCATCCTTCATAATTCTGACACAGCAGTCACCTTAGCTTGTTCTCTCATCGACAACCACAATGTAACTCATCCCTGGATATACAGTAACAATCTGGGTAACGTTTAAGATGTCCTGATTCCTGGGCTCCATACCCAGGAGGTCTGTTCTGATGCTTCCAGGTCTGTTCAAGATAGATCCAATATGTGACCAAGATTGAGAACCTCTGGACTTCAACCAGAGCAGGTCTTCTATTGATTTACTTATGATGCTTACACAAATATTACTTTTGAAGAAAAATTTGTATTGCTAAATAAATATGTTTGAAAACCATTTCAGAGTTGGATATGCCTTTCATGTGACACCAAAGAAATTGATCTAATATACTTTGGAACGTATGGTACTAAGTTCTACATATCTGCCTCTCTATGGGCCTCTGAGAACAGAATCTATGTCTTAATCTCTCTAGATATAACTTTTGTCATTTGTAAAATGTGAATTAAAAAAGAAAAGATTGTCATGATGATGAAAGAAACAATTCCATTTACAAAGGACCAAAAACATGATAGGTGATTGATAAGTATGTATTAGATGTAAATAAACAACATGATTTCCTCCACATACTGCATACTTGTTATAAACAATAAAATAATTTTCCTTCTATTTCTACGGTTCAAGATACTAAACTGGAAAAGCTACTTCTGTGTATATCTTCCCTTGGGAAAAATTACTGTATTGGGCTTTGACATAGCCAGTGTGCTCGTCAGTCTTGCTTGCCTCCACCTCCACTAGATGCCTTCTTCATCCTTTGTAGGTTCCAACACCTTGTTCTAGGCAACCCACCTCCATGAGATGCCCTCTTCACTTTGCTCTGGTCTGACACCATGACTGGCATCTTCCTATGCAGATACTTAAATTACAGCACCTGCCTCTCAGCAAGTCCTTTGGACACCCTCTCCTCCCTATTGGAGTTTCTGCACCTCCCGGGTCTGGTCTCTTCTGGTTGCTTTTATCACTACACTTGAGCTCTGACTCCCTGAGCTGTGCTTCCCCTTTGTGGGGCATCCTAACACCATAATCAAGCTTCAACACCACACATCAGCCCACACTCTCTAGTGGATGGATGCCTTCCTAACTTCACTCGGGCTCCAGTGCCTCCCTCTCACACAGGTCCAGCATTCCAAGGAAATGCTGCTTATAGAGATGCCATTACATCTCAGGTATATGCCTCTCTTCTCAGTCAGGATCCTTCACTCTTCCCCTCAAGCATGAATTCTTTATTTTGCTTAGCACTTCTTAATGGTCTTTGGACTGCAACGTTTAGGCAGAAAGAAGAGAGAGCTTTGATTTATTTTTAAACACCATCCACTAGTATGTCTCTGTTATAAAGTGACCTACTATGTTTATATATATTTAATCATGGAAATTTATGTTTGCTGGAAAAAAATGTTTGTTTAAAAATGTTTTTATAAATAGCAAAGACCAGACATAATTCTTTTTTCTTTCTGGGGCAAAGGATCCAAAAGATGAACCTGAAACATCTTGAATAAATAACTAATAATAATAACAACAACAACTAATAAATATCAAGAATTAAATGATTAAAAACATCACCACTTTAAGTAACCATCAATATAACAATTGATTTCTTTTATTTTAGTCATATTTTATACTTAAGGGGATGTTCATATAAATTATATCACTTTTCTTGAGATTTAAGAAGCTGATAACTAGTTATTTCAAACTCGAAATTAAATATTTTGGCTCAGGGTAGCCCCCAAATACTAACTCAAATTAGATTTCAAAAAACAGAGGTTTTACCTTCAAAACTCAGATTTTATGCAAAAAGTTTTAGAGAGGATAGTGCTTCTAGAATTGAGATATAATTCTAAATAATTTTATTCGCAAAGAGCATTCCCTGGTACCCTAAGTACCCAGTAGAGAAATGCACAAACTAGGTACTCCATTGATGAGGACATAAAGTGGCATCAACATGACAATTAAACTTTAATGTTGTAAACTTAGAACTTGATCAGCTGTCTTGACACTAGTCACTTTTGTTTGCCCTTACCTCACGTTAGACAAACTACTTTAAAACATTAAGCCACCATATCTTCTCCTTTCAAGTCTCCTTTCTTTCCCATCATCGCTAATGGACATTGCTCTATTCAATCTTTTATCCATAGGGATTAATTTCATGGCTTCCTATTGCCTTAATTTTAAATTTCTCTCACCCCAATTATTATGCAAAACCGTTCAGTGATGCTCCAGTTTCCAACTTCAAACTTATTTGTCAGAGCCCAAGATAGTACTCAGCAAACAAGAGCTGATGCTACCAGGAATCCTCTCTTAAAATTCAATGGTGGTTGTAAATGAAATTTTCCCCCTGTTACACATGTACCATGAATGACTGGGTATGATGGCTCTTGCCTATGCTACTAGTTACTTGAGAGGCAGAAACTGTAGATTACTGAGCTCAAGAGTTTTGATATAATATATTACATATATAGGTTTTAAAATTACATATTTTCAGCTGATTTTATTTGTGCATTCTGGGTACTTTAAAATAAAATACTGGTGTTAACATTGGTATTTTGGTGTTATACACATGCACACACACACACACATGCTCTCCTGTCATTCTGTGCCAGTATTGCAACTCATCAAAGGGATAAGTCTTCCAGGATGGAAACAGTGCAAAACTCACATGCTAGTCAAAATGTACATATTTGGAAATGACCATTGAGGAAAAAACAAATATTTTAATCTGATTCTTTTTTCTAGTGCCTTCAAATGGCTCTTTAAGATCATCTGTAGATAAATACAAGATTTCTACAATGACATAATAATTCCTATAAGCTATAAGTATTTCTCACTGCCAGGTTTTAGCCACCTGTTTGCAACTAAGGTATTATTCATTTACTGAGATAACGGTGAAAAGATTACAGTTCAAATTGCACTTGTATTTGTTGTCAACAGAAATATTTAGAGAAATCTTCAAGGAAAAGGGCTATATTTGGATAATAGTAGAAATATCAAGTGGTAATATTCAAATCTGTCAGAGTGGTTTATTTATCAGAAATGATAAAGCATAAAGGTTTCTTTAAAAAAGAAGATTGACTTAGATATGAGAAAGATAATTCAATAAAACAAGGCAGCTTAGGTTTGCTGACATTATTTTACTTTAACAATGAACTCTATTACCCTAGAGTATATTTATATCAAAGTAGCATTGTTTATTACTACTATATTGTTAATATTAGTAATGAACACCTTCATCTTACAAGATATGGTTTGAAACAAATGGATAACATTTTATTCCTTAAAAAAATGCTAAAATAAAAAGTTCAGAGAATGACCTTTGTCATTTATCACCTCACGCAGCAGCATATATTTTCAGCATTTAAATAAGTTGACAAGTATAATAGTTTAGGAAATAGTTGGGTAATTAATTAAATAATTATTAGTAATAAAGCAATAGCTAACAATGATATTAATGCTTGATGTTTACTGGATGCTTAGTATGTGTCAGCACAGTATTCTGCACTTTTTCTGGATCATTGCATTGAATTGTTATTCTAAAGTACTCTTATTAGCACCATATTATAGGTGAAGAAAATGAGACACAAAGATATTTTAAAAATTCAAAAATTGTTCATTGTTTAATAGTATACCATAACTATAAATAATTGAATCAAAGTAAATGTGGCCACATTTTCCAATCATACTTCATAAAAAAATTATAAAATAATCCAGAACTTGACACCATTTATGAAAATATGAATGAAAAAGATATGAACTGTAAAAGATGAACATAAAAGATATGAACTGTAACAAAAAAAGTAAAATAATTAAGTATTTATTCACTTTGTTAAGATGTGCCAAATGGATTATGGACTCAAAATCGCCCTAATTCTCCACTCTACTTTTTATCACTATTCTCAGCCTCATTCTCTTGATATAGTTTTGGACACAAGGTTGACAGGCCAGCACCTGGGGATTACTATCTAAATCATTACAACTCTTTGAGTGGAATCATTAGTGCCAGTGTAAGGTCATTGGGTGTGTGTGTGGCGGGTGGGGCGGGAGAGGTGGATTTTTGTTCTGAGGAATTTCAGTTTATTCAGGGAGTTTACTTCCGTCTTCTACCTGTGCAGCAGCCAGGCTGATAGTGCTCTGCTATCTAGACAAGATGGCGTGAGGACATAATCTTTCTCTATGTAGACTTGTGACTAATGTCCTACTTTTCAGCCCCTTGACTCATCACCTGGAGTGGATCATCAGGGAAGTTTCATAGAAGGGAATGATCATGCCATATATACATTTATGTGATCAAACATTTAAAATATACAAAAGTAATAAAAATGTACTAGGATAGTATTCAGATTTAGCAAATGTTATTGCTTGGTTATAATTTTAGCTCTTTTAAAAAATGTGTTTTATTTTTAAATACAAGAAAATTTACAAAAACAATGCAGAGCACTCTTGTATAGTTTTCTCCTAGCTTCCACAAATGTTAATATATTACACACTCACAATACAATTGACAAACCAGTAAATAACATAGATAAAATGCCATTTACCATTTGTATTGATCTGCTTGATTTGTCATGACAAAATACCACAAGCTGAATGGCTGAAATGCTACATCTACTTTCTCCTGGTTCTGGAGTTTGGAAAGTCCATGATCACACTGCCAGTTCGGTTAGTATCTGGGAGGGCTCTCCCATCCTGTTTCAGATGGCCTGTTTCTCTCTGTATGCTCACATGTCCTTTCCTAGGTACATGTGTGCTTGGGGGTAGAGGAGGAGGGTTGAGAGAGAGAGAGAGAGCTCTTGGGCTTCTCTTTTCATAACCTCATTTAATTAATTACTTCCCTACTCCAAATACAGCCACTCCATAGGTTAGGGCCTCAACTTATAAAATTTAGGGGATGCGTATACATTCAGCCCATAACACCATTAACCTATAGAATTTATTCAAATTTAACCAAATGACCAATCAATGATAGCAAATTACATTTAGCTGCTATATCTTCTTAGTGTCCTCAAATCGGGAGCAATTCCCCCGTCATTCTTTGACTTTTATGACTTTGACACTTTTGAAGAATACTAGTATGTTATTTTATAGAATATTCCTAAACTTAGGTTTGCCTAATATTTTCTTATGATTAGATTATGATTATGGACTTTTGGCATAAATACAAAATTAATATTGCGCCCTTCTCAGAGCAAGACACCAAGAGGTAGATGATATGAATATGTGTCAGCACTGGTAAAGTTAACTTTGATCATTTGATTAAGATGATGTGTGCCATGTTTTTATACTGTCACATTGTGGGGAAATACACCAAGACTGTGCAAAATGTCTTATTTCGCATTACACTTTCATTCATAATTTCAGCATCCATCAATACTTTTTGCCTGCAACAATTATGACTGTAGTGATTACCCAATAGTGATCTTCTGTTTCTATTACTCCTAAGTAAGAACTTTAATGTAAAGAAGAGCTGTCTCTTGTCCTTGTATTCATTTATTCAGTTGTTCATTTACATCAGTATACGTTCATGGATAGTCATTCTATTTAGTGAGTTATAATGAATTATTACCATTAGTGTCATTCGGATTATCCTAAATTTGGCCATTGGAAGCCAAATTTGGCCATTGGAAGTCTTCAAGTTGACTTCTTGTGTCATTCCAACTTCCATATTTTTTAAAAATAGACCTTATTTTTTAAGTTTACATTTACATAAAAAACTAAGAGAATACAGAGAGTTACCACATATACCATACTGTTTCTCATTAACATCTTACGTGAGTATGACACATTTGTTATAATTACTGAACCAAAAGTGACACATTATTATATACTTAAGTCCATAGTTTACTCAGGTTTCTTTAATTTTTGCCTAATAACCCTTTTCCATTCCATGATCCCATTTGACACTTTGCACTTAATTATCATGTCTCCTTCGACCCTCTCAGCTGACAGAGGATAAAAACATATGTGTGATTTTTAATCAATGTATATACACATATCGATATGTAATTATTGTATTTATATTAAACTAAACATGTGTTCATACTGATATCTCCAACACTAATCCATTACTAAATGGATATCTTTGCTTATCTATAACCTATCACTCTAACAGTGAGAAGTTTGGCTCCCGAGGGCTGCCATCTATTTACTTAATAGTTCAATTCTAGTATACTTATAAAGCGGTATCAAGATTCTTAATACTTATAAAGCAGTATCAAGATTCACTCTACTGTGTGAAACAATTTAACCAACAAGGTTACAGTGCTTATATGTCTGCCTTCAGTCTTACAGACCACTCATTACCAAAGTTGCTGAGGAAGCACCTTTCCTTGCTTCCCTTTCTTCAAGATTATTTAATACATTCATAATACAATCTTGGCCAGAGGAACTCTTATACCTTGGTGGAGCTTAAGTTGCAGCCTGGGCTGTATTTCGTGGGAATGGATGAGATTTCTTATGCTCTTGAGGAGCGGAGTTAGTTTAATGCCAAGTTTCTGATATGTCTCACTTTTGGAGAGTCCAAAGTGCTTATAGGGCACACAAGATTATCATGGCATTGGACCCACTATAACCAAATTTAAGAAAACAATATATATATGTCTCTTACTTATAATTACTTCGGCAAAAGTATGTGCCCAGAAACCAATACTTAGCATTGCCAGGTGATAGCAGGAACTTAATGGTGTCTGAAGAAAGGAAGTTTGACCTGAATTTCAGCTTCAATAGGTTCTCAAAGTTCATGTAACCTCCAGCACCTGGAGATTACTATGCAAAACATTACAGCTTTTTGAGCGGAGTCATTATTGCCAGTGTAAGGTCATTGGGTGTGTGTGTGGTGGGTGGGGCGGGAGAGGTGGATTTTTGTTCTGAGGAATTTCAGTTTATTCAGGGAGTTTACTTCCGTCTTCTACCTGTGCAGCAGCCAGGCTGATAGTGCTCTGCTATCTAGACAAGATGGCGTGAGGACATAATCTTTCTCTATGTAGACTTGTGACTAATGTCCTGCTTTTCAGCCCCTTGACTCATCACCTGGAGTGGAACAATTTAACCACTGTGTGAAACAATTTAACCAACAAGGTTACAGTGCTTATATGTCTGCCTTCAGTCTTACAGAGCACTCATTACCAAAGTTGCTGAGGAAGCACCTTTCCTTGCTTCTCTTTCTTCAAGATTATTTAATACATTCATAATACAATCTTGGCCAGAGGAGCTCTTAATACCTTGGTGGAGCTTAAGTTGCAGCCTGGGCTGTATTTCAGGGGAATGGATGAGATTTCTTATGCTCTCGAGGAGCGGAGTTAGTTTAATGCCAAGTTTCTGATATGTCTCACTTTTGGAGAGTCCAAAGTGCTTATAGAACACACAAGATTATCACGGCATTGAACCCACTATAACCTAATTTAAAAAACAGTACATATGTCTCTTACTTATAATTACCTCAGCAAAAGTGTGTGCCCAGAAACCAATACTTAGCATTGCCGGGTGATAGCAGGAACTTAATGGTGTCTGAAGGAAAAGAAGTTTGACCTGAATTTCAGCTTCGATAGGTTCTCAAAGTCCATGTAACTTCCATAGACAGTTATTAATATATTAAAATCAAATAGGAGAAATGTAACAAGTGACTTATTTTCCCAATATGCAAGGCAAATGGTAATTGAGGTATTACTTCTTGCAATGTTTAGAAATTTGCATTATTGGAATTTCCCATCACCAGTCTTTATTTGACATGTCTTTCTTTCCCATTCTTCATAATTCAAAACTCTTGCAGACTTGAGTGCGGCATCCAGCTAGCAACAAAGGTGTTTTGTTACTCTATTGATAATGCCTCTTTCCATGTTCATCCTACTAGAGATGATTTCTCTCTCATTCCCACATATTTCAGCAGTATGGTCACTTTGAGCAGATCTGAAATAAAACAGCATTTGATGCTCCTGAAGCCAATGCCCTAAAAGCACAGGAGGTACATAAAGGTACACAACATTGTATTCCTGAAGATATTGCCTTTCTTCAGCTTTCAAATACCTTATTCTTTGCATTTCTGTCATATCTTTTTCTGTTGTATTGAGATATGCCTCCAATGAAAGTGTTAGCCAATGTTCTCCCACTATAATCCACTTCTTAAATGTTCTTTTAAACTAATCAGGGAGATCACTTTGCAAATTATATAAATACATTTTTTAAAATGTTTCTTTATCTAATACTGGTAGGGCAAGTACTATTTATTAGATATGAGCTCTTTCCACCTTTCCCCTTTGCTATCTTACCTAGAAGTGTTTATTTTTTAATGTATCTCTAGATTTTATCTTATTGGTTCTCTAAGAATGAGAGATATGAAGTAATTGAGTTCAGGGAGAGGCAAAAGCTTCCACTGTTCAAACAAATATTGTCCATCTACACTTTACTAAGTTGAATAATGAATAAATGCACTCGATAGATGTGCTCTCATCAAATCAACGTTTCACCCAGCTAGGTCTTGCCCTATTATTATACTCCAGGTTATCTTCTAAGATGATTCAGTTTTGCTATATCTTTCAGAGTTCAAAGATTAAAGATGATAAATTTCTTGAGCATAAGCCCAAATAATAGTATTACTCCCAAAATATCTGTGTAGTTTTGAAATTCTTCCAATATTTCTACCAGTACATTATTCTGATCTTCCTCAACTTTTCTCAAATTTATTCAAATTTTATGTAATCATATCATTTATATGTCCTAATTTTTAAGTGATAGTTTCTATATTGCTCTTATTAGGGACTGTTATAGTCTCCTAAAGGAGAAATTCCAATCCACTCTCTGAGACTATACCTCTTTCTCCTTCAGATTTCATTGAGCACCAAGTGTGACTTCTGAACAAACTGAATCATCACTACACTACTGAAAATTCATTTTGCAAAATTAAACCTGGGTAGATATTTTCCTTTTTATGTCAGTCTACATTGTCCTTCAAGATTTTATTTTCCCAACTTTATCTTATTAGACTCTCATCTAAAGGAATCTCTCTTTCTCTAGTTTAGTCATCCTACCTTTATTTCGTTTTCATTCTTCCACTGCTTCTGTTCTGGTGGTAAGCATGTTTTTCAAACCCAAACAGTTTCTTCTTAATTTCCTGGGTTAACCTGATTCTTTGAGAAAGACCACTTCATGTATAGGCCTTGTTAATTGTTTCTTTTACCTTAAGGTTCATGAGAACTTAATTGTGTCATTAAGTTATGTACTTTCACTATATGGGGTCATTCCCTTTTTTTTTTTTTTTAATTAATGAAATCTACATTTCTTTTATGACTAAAGCTATGGGTTAGATTTCTAAAGTGCTCAGAGCTTTCATAGTTTAACAAATTCAAAACCAACATGATGTCTTGTGGTGGCAGGTGACACTTGAGACTGTGGACAAAATACATGAATTGGGCTCTGAAGACAGTTCAGAAAAAAAATTGAATAGGGAAAGGATTTAGGACAGCTAATCTATAGTGCCTGATGACATCTGACACTAATAAATTTCTCGCAGACTCGACTAAGTCACATAATAAAACAGAAAGGAATTTTCATCTGAAACTCTTTTTGTCTCAAAGCAAGTTTTCACTAAGTCCAAAAGATGATCCTTTTTTACACCATAGTGCCAAGTACAGCTCTTTCTGCTTGGGAAAAAGCTGTGACCTAATGTCAAGCAGTAGCTTCTTATGACCTAGTTCATGGGCATAGCCAAATAGCCTGCACTCAATGAGGCTAGTGCCTATGCTGAGGACTACAGGTATGTAAATTCAGGTGAAGCCAAACTGATATATACTACGGTCTTACTAGAATGGAAATTTCACGTGTCCTACCTGTAGAAAGGTGTCACCCAAACCTACAATCTCCCGCCCTAGCCATACCAGAAGCTTCGGTTTTCATATATATTTTTTATGAAAATATATGAAACTTCACTCCTTGTTCATGTCTTAAATATTCAGCTTACACACCAGATTTTTGGGTTCAAAATCACAAATACATATCACTCCTCTTCCATAGCTGAGCTCTGAACAAATTGACATATCAAATAATGAATAGAAAAATAGGAGATCAAAATATCACTTTTATTTTATTGATAAAATTTAGGTTAAAAAAAATGCAGTTTATAACTGCAGGTATAAGACTTTCCAATCCTGACTACCAAAGTTAAATATTTATCTACCAGTCACAGAAGATGATGGGAAAAGTAGCCACTCTTTCAAGAGCAGATTCTCTTTCCATCACAACAGGAAGCAGAAGATACACACAGAGCTGTGTTTGTTTGGCTCATTAGCTAAAGAAGGGGTTAGAAAAGAGGAGTACATATCTAGTTCTTTATCATAATTTACAATCTGCCATAAACTCAATCACCCAGAGTAAAAATCCCATAATACCTAAGGCTTGACATTAAATCCACCCACACAGGTGGTAAAGCATTTACCCGCTACAACATAGGCCGTGACAAACTGACAAGGTCAAAAGGCTTATGCTAGAACAGTGTCCCCAATGCTTACAGGCACATGTTCTGAGTACCAGAAACCTCATCTCTACAAGTCATCTTTCTTCTGCAAAACTCCAGCTTCCCACTATCTTCTCAAGCACCAGACGTTGGCATTTGAGGATAAAACATAACACTCCTTTTTCCTATCCCATATTCTTAAGAAATTAAAAGATAAAACAAGAGATAAAAGCAAATGGAAATCCAACTATCACCTTTAGTACTATGGATGATGCTGATTTTGAAGATTAAGCTAAGGAGGAACTAACAATGTGCTTCCTAATATAAATTCCAGAATGAGGTCAGCATATTCACTGAGGCTGACCCTGCTGGACACAGAAGGCAGACCCCTACAAGGCCCCCACATGGCCAAGGGGAGGAGGCACATGCTTTCTTGGCAGGCACTAAGTTGACAGTGTATCATTTATTCTGTCCAAATTTATCGATCAAATCATCTCTCCTTGCCTACAGAAAGTGAATGAAAGAAAAGTGAAAAACCAGAAGTGTTTCGAAAAAACTCTCCTCATGAAAGTCAGGATTAGGCAAGATATATTCCTAGCCTAATGGGCTCACTAGCCAGAAGTCCATTTTATTTTAAATTTAAAATCCACTGACATGAATTGGTTCACATTATTGCCTTATAAAAGCTTCTGGAAGCAAATGCTGTTTATTTAGTGATTAAGTGGTTAAGCAAACATAGTGGTTAAGCAAAAGGGCACTAGAGACACAGTGCCTGAAGTCAATTCCTGGCTCATTGTTTGACCTTGACCAATCCTGTGACCTTGGGCAACTGTAAATTGAGACTATTAATACTCTCTACTCTGAAAGGTTTGTGCAGATTAAATGAGTTAATATATGTGAAATGCAAACTGTTATTGTTACTGTGCATTTTCTCTTGGCTTATTTATTTCTGTTGTTTTGCTCAAATATCAAGTTTATTTGAAAAGTTTTTCAAAGAACTTTGCTATTTTTTATATTTTATTAATTTTCCCTCATCATTATTTACTTCTAGTTTTATATCTTTTTTACCTTTCTTAAATTTATGTGTCAATAATTTTCTATCTTTCAAAAATTTATACTTGTGGGTATAAATTTTCCTCCAAACTACTATTTAGATTAATCTGTAAAGTTTTAATATATCATATTTTCACTGTTGTTGTTTTAGGTATATTCCAACTTAATTTTTTTGACTCTTGAATTTCTTATAAATATGATTTTTAATTTCTAAACATATGGGATTATTTTACTTTTTGGTTTCTCATTCTCTTTAACTCATTTCAAATTTTACTACCAAGCTCAGAGTATTCTATACATTGTATTCTATACATTATATTGTTTAAAAATCAAATATTCATTTTTAAAAGAATGTTATTTTTTATGTTATAGCTATTTTTATCTATCAATAGAGATCATCAATCAAGAGATTTGTGAATAAATATACAAACACATAGAGTTTGTATTCTTACAGCCTTAAATGTGAGCACATCGAACTACGCTGTTTATACTGCACATTTTTTACCCAAAATAACTAGATTTGCAGACAAAGCCATATGGTTTAAAAAATGTAAATCAGCCTATAAGCATATTTCAAAAACATATTAGATTGAATTTTCCAGCATCTGTTTTAAAGTGAAAACAAAATAAAACATTCATTATGCACAGATAATACGGCTATTTTAAATTGCTATTTATATATTTCCATTTATTTCTTCAAAACTTCAAATTGAAGTTCTTAATAAAAACAGATCTTTAATAAGTACTGAGTATAAAATTTTTTTAAAAATATTTCTATTGCTAAATGTGCAACCAATGAATATATGAAAAAGCGAATTTAATTTTAGGTTTCTATGAGAAATATAATATAAAAATGGAATATTTAGAATTTTCATGTTGATCTTACTGTCCTTACAGAAGTAGACTAGAAGTCTAAAATTTTTAAAACTTTAAACTCACCTTCTTCAAAGTAGATGTAGTAACAAAAATACATAGATTAAAAAATCACTAATGATGGATGCTGCTAAAATGTAAACCTAATGAGTTTTAATAATTTATGTTTTTAATTCCAGTTTCTTGCCTAAGAGGATATAATTTTACAAAATCACAATGAAAAATATACATTTCTTCATGTCTTTATACAATTTCAAGCATATTTTTTAAAAGAATCCCCTCAGGTTGTATATTCATGAGAAAACCTCAATAAAGGACAAGCATTTTTCTCATGAGATAATATTGGCATGTTATTTTAGCAGAAAAACAAAATAAAAGAATTCACTATGTAAAATGCATAAAGAAACTTAAATTTCCTTCGAACTCAATCTGCAATACCCAATCATATAGTTTGTCACTTTAGTTTTATTTCTATTAAAGTGGTATATGAAAGCTGGCAGAGCATTTACTTCTGCATACCCTGGTTTCCCTAGTACTCCACTGCATGTGTTGAGTTTTGCAAATGTCTCTTTTATCAGTTGAATTCTTTTATATCATATTTGCCCATTATGGTTCCCAGCTCCATGAAGATCCCTGGTTGCTTAGCTTGAAATCTGTTTACTTCTTAACTTCCAGAAAATTACCTGAAACAGCATTTGTTCCCAAGTCCTCTTTGATATTAACAAGGTAGTTATATTCCTGGCAGTTGTTATCTTTTATAAATTCTCCCTATTGATGTTTGCATTTTGAGCAAGAAATAATTTGTGATCCCATTCAATATTCCATGAGCCACTCTGCTCACATAGATCTTGAAAACAACCCATCTTTATTACTATTTCCATAATACTGTCTGGTAACATTTGTCTAGAGGTAAATAGGTATCTTTCTTTCTTATATGCACAACCCACCCAGTGCTCATAGTGTAGTGCTCAAAGGACAATGGTTAAGATACTCTTCTGCTTTTCACGAAGCAGGGCTCCTCTGTGGAAAGCAACAAAACCTCTGGAGATATGGAATGATTATAAGTATTCATTTTACAATCTTACCATGTCTTTGAAACTTCCAATGTCTCTGAATCTGCTTTTGTAAAATAGACATAAGTTGATTAATATATTTTTGCATCAGAGCAGCATTTAGTCAGTAAAACAGTAAGCACCTTAGATATTTCAAACAGGATGGGTTCTATTTTAGTAAATTATGTACTTGCAATACTATTGGAACTGTAGTTCTCAGGTATACTGCTCGTTTTCAGAGGATCTTAATATTACTATTGCCACTGAAGTCAGGAACTGCAAAAACAAAAACAAAATCAAACAAACAAACAAAAAAAAATCGCTAATTAATCATTGGTGTCAAAAGTACCAAGCGAGGCTAATTCTCAGGAAAAACCCTGTGAACCCATGTCTTCCCACCCCTGACGACAGAGAATGATGGCTTTTCCTATTTTTTCTCTTCAACTCATTTGTTGAATAACATCTGAGTTATTCCCAGGTTTTTGGCAATATAAATGAAGCTTCTATAAATATTCATGTGTAGATTTTTGTGTGATTGTAGAATGTATGATTTTATTACCTTAAATACTCAGAGGTAGATTGCCAGGCTATAAAGGAAGTGTATATTTAACTTGATAAAAAACTTGAAAACTTTTTTTCAAATGGCTGTACCATTTTGCATTCCCACTAGCAATGTATGAGAGTTCCAAGTTCTCTATAAGCTCATTAGTATACCGGTATTCCTAATATATATTTAAAATTTTTAGCCATTTTAATAAGTATTTAGTGATATCTTCAACATTTTTCATGACAAATCTCCAAATATTTTATAGTATATTATCTCTGCAACATTAAATTATAATGTCTTGCAAAGATGGTTTCTTTTTCAATATAGTTTTTTCATTATAACTCATACATCTAAGTACTTTATAAAGTTAAATTAACTCCTATTTTTTACAGTTGAAAGGAGATGATAGCTTAAGGACACTAAATATCCCATAATATGGAAATGACTTTATCAATCTTTAGGAAATAACCAGAATTTACTCCAACAAAGTTATTCTTGGATTCATATTCTCTTTGAGATCGAATATAAATGACACATTACCTTATAGAAAGAACAAACTAACAAACACCAAATATCTCGTAAGTTTGCAATGGCATGTCATCATGAACTTAGATTCAAAGCAAAGAAATTTAAATATTAAAAATCATAACATTGATTTTCCTTTATATTTTTATTCAGACATAAACTCCTGTACAGAAAACCTTACAAATGAGTGTATAATTTAATGATAGTTAATAGTCTAAAGTCCATCCCTTTTCTTGTTTCTAAGCACATCTTTTAAAAACAATAATTCTGAATCAAAAAAGATAAACTAAATTAAAATTAGGCAACAGATCCATTGAGAAAAATCACAGAATTTAAATAACTTTACTGAAATAGTTACTAAGACTCATAGATCCTACAAAAGAGTTGGATGGATTAGACACTCAAATTGGTTGCAGACAAGTATTGATGCTCAATGTTGGTAAAGGCCTCATCTGGTAAAGCTTCCTATGTGTGAAAAAATGAAGCTATAATATGAGAAGAGTAAAGGGTGATCAATAGTCATTATTTTATTGTGAATTTTGAGAAAATTCCAGAAATAACTGAGTATGTGGCCATCTAAAATTCTCAACTGTTTTGTGGCTAATGAAAAGAGTTAAATTAATTTGGCCAGAGATCCAGTCAGGCTGCTTTAATATGTTTATTAAGAAGAAATATAAGTAAATTTAGAGATGTAGACATATTTCACATGTTAAGGAAGCTAGAATTAAAGGTATTACTACTGTTGAGCTCTCTGGAGAAAAGGAAAGTCATTTTAAATATTAACGGGCAAGCTACAATATCAAGATACTGAATAATAAAAATAATAATAATAAATAATAATAACAATAATAAACCCTCTCCCTATTTAAAGGCTTTCCATAACCTTTATAAACTCAGTCCTTCCCTTTGGATGCGAACAGAAAGAAATTCAGAAAAAAAAAGTGAGGCAATAAGAGTCCTGCACTGGATTCTGATTATTAGAAAAACATTTTATGACAATGCAACATAAGTGGTGAATGTGGGTGTGTAGGGTGCGGGGTACCCCTTATGTTCAAGCACAAAGTCTTTGGAGCCAGACATGTGGGTCAGAATTCTGGTTTCAGCACTCATTTATACATGTGGCCCAGGAGGGACCATGTAACATAGTGGAAAACCTCAGGTTTTTCATGTATGAAAGTACCTAAATTACAGAATAGAGACGAGGATAAAATGAGAGAATTTATATGACTTTCTTAGTGTATAGTAAGCACTCAAGCAATATTAGCAGTTTCTATGTTGACATTTATTATTCCTACCAATGCAAGGCAGTCTGCCAGGCTGGATATTTTTCAGTTCCTTACTAACGGTATTACTGTAGGATTCAAATAAAAAATATGTATCATGTAACCTGGAGAGAATATGTTATACTGGCACATTTATGCACAGCACACTAACCTGGTGCAAATTAAGAGGCATCATAGGGTCAAGATAAGCTAAAATCAGTAACAGCTGTCACTTGAGTGTTCTGTTTGACTGTGTTTATTTTGTTTTGATTTTGGTAAATTCATTACATTTGAAACCAAAACCCTAGAAGTTTGAGATTAGATTTTATATTCCATACTGCTGACAGTGTTTCAAGTTAGTTTTTCTTCAGTTTCCTTTCTCTCGAAGAATCTGTTTATCAAATATCAACTCTCCAAGTGTTCTATGATGCTAACATCTGGTTTTGGGTACAAAATAAACAAATCTGCAATATACCTAAAATAGTCCTATATTATACAGAAAATGGACATTCAACAGATAGAAATGAAATGTGAAGATATATTTACAAAGGCCACATGTCAGACTTTTCTCGACTCATATTAAAAACTTTTCTATAATACATCAATCCACACTCTTGCATTAGCAAGAGCAGTATTTCATATACAAATCAAGCATGGTTTTATGACAGAAAATATTTCAGTTCTCAAGGCTCAAAGTGAGACAAATACATTACAGGAAATAATACTAAATCTGTAAGGACCTAAGGGGCATGCTCTTTAACCTATTCTGTTTAAAATAAACTACAATTAATAGTCTTACTAACTCAGTTATTATCACTAAAATGAATCGTATTTTAGAAGCATTTGACAATATGTTTGCATTTTGTTAAAATACATTTAACAACAATGTAACTCGTGGTATTTTCTAGGAAATTAGTGTTTCAAGGTGGCTTAGTCACCCCATTTTTCATAATTATGTCATATCTCATTTTTCTCTTCATAGTTCTAAAGCACCTGAAAGCAGATTCTGTTGCTTCATTTGTATTATAGTTTTCTTCTCACAGAATGCTTGTCTTGTACTTCAAATTGACATTCCCCAATCACTGGCTGCTAACTGTAAGCAATTAAAGGTGATGTTTTTGATGGTAAAAAAAAAAAAATGGCTTTCTAGCCCCAAACCAATGCAAGAATCTAAGGAAGAAGCAACACTTGGGTATTGCCTTTGAGCACAATAATGCCATCTACTTAAAATCAGTGTTCCATCAGTATTTGACATTCCGACCAGACCAAGTGGGAGATGTGTCTTCTCCTTGAAAGTGATATAAGAAGGAAAACAGGAAGCTTTCTGGAAGCACAAGGTCAGAAAGGGCCTTTCTTCTTTGTGAATTTTATCAAGACTGTTGTCATTGTTTCTGAGTTAAGAATATTTTTTTCTTTACCTCCATGTATTTTTTAAATTAATTTGAAAGAAGCCAGTTTTTTTCCTCAAGAGAAATTAAATAACTAATTACATTTTTCAAAAAACATATACAAGCCAAACACTTGGTATGTTTTGTGTTTCTCAAACTAAGTGGGCCTGGCCCAAATGGTTCTGCAACCTCCAAATCATCCACAGGGCAAAAGACATCAGGAAGATATAAGCCTTTGCTGTTATAGGAATTTTGTGGTCGACTTGTATATTACCTGTTGCATAATAATTATGGAATAATAAAATAGTGTGTGATTTCTAATATGATGACATATGATTCAGGTTAATTTAGTCAAACTACTCAACTATAATGTATAGTTAACATTCATATATTCCTATCAATCTCAGAATCTTCACGTTTCTTACAAAAAGCTCAGATTTGAAAATCTAGTTGTCCATCTGAGTAAGGTGCTAAGACGGACTCACATTTGTGGATCTTATATGGCAATATGACTAAAATTCAATTTACTCCATGAGTTCTTATCCATGGTTGACATCAAATGTTATTCTGCCATTTGACTCATCAGTTCATCATAAGCCAAAACTTAAAATGTCCATAGAGTGGATTAAAGACTCAGAGCACTGAAAATAAAGCCTTAGAAGACTGTAAATAGGGGAAGAAAATTACTTTCTGCTGAATGAAGTATTAAAGAATGCAAGCAAAAATACAATAGCTACTAGTAAAAAGAATTAAAGTCCCTTACCTTTGGTAATTGGAAAACTAAGAATGTATAGAAAAAACTTCAGAAAGGCTAAATGAGTGCTGACTGCTCTATGAAATGGAGAGTTTTAGAAATTGGAAAGTAAATTATAAGTAACAGTGATATAGAACTGGGACAGAGGAGGGAAGAGATAACATATTGGGTTAGATAAAACCAAAAGAATTTTCTCATCTATCTCCATGAGTTGGTGTGTGCTGAATGTAAGAGACGAAAGTGAGCTAGTCAGGTAGTTCAAAGCAGCTATTTTGTCTCTTTGAAGGCATAGAAATTCATGTACGCACCAACATTCCAGAAAAATTAGAACTATCTATGGCTAGAACAGAGAAGCAAAAGTACCTAAGTTCTTGAATGCAAAATCCAGCGTGTGACAGTCAGTTGGTGGTTAAGGATGAGGTTAGCATATTTTAAAGATTGAGATAACATAAGAATTCTAGAAATCTATATGCTGTCCTTGTAACTATAATAATTGATATAGTATGTAATTTTTTTCCATTAAAATTCTTAAATAACCAATTAATCAATCAATAGTAGAGAAAGAAGTTTAGATAAACTGTTTTTATATGAGATCATAAAGGTTAGAAAAAATATTGATAATGTAGGAAAGAAATTTTGTTTTATTAAAAATAATTTTAATAAGAATTACTAATGAATACAGTGGATTTTTCTTTGACCCCATTTACTCCAACAATTGCTTGAAGTATATTAATGACTGTTCATGTATTGATATATGATGCATACAATTTAGAATAAAAACTCACCTTGGAGAAAGGATAATGAAATATACAATAAACTTAGGTTAATAGTTTTATTGAAAAAAATTATACTATAAATGTTGTAAAATAGATCATATATATGTAATCTTGCAGATTGGGTTCTTTCAACTGAGACCAAATTCTTAATAGTCATTTATATTTGAAACTTTAATGCTAAAAAAATACCTAAAGTTCCTCCCGTTTGAGAAGGCCATATGTCACTTTTAAGAGCAAGATTGATCTGCAATTACACTATTATATTTAAGTTAGTAAATGGCTACGAATCTTTTTTTCTCTTCTATTTTTAATATGCTTTCTGAAGAATAAGAGAAATAAATACATTAATAAAGGAGGTAAAATAATCTTGTACACTCAATACTACTCTTTTAATTATTTGAGAAATGATTTGAATCACTCTTTACTAAACTGCTAATATTAAAAATCTTATGATCTTCTTGAAATTCAAATAATAGACTATAAATTCTTTATAAAAATTAAAGATCCCTTTAATATTTTTCTCCCAAACTCTCCATGACATGATCCTGACTATTTAAAATATAAAATCTATAATGTATTTAATAATTTATACTTTTGATCTGTTTCTAATTCATAGCTCAGTGCTTTTAATATTTTCTCCTTTGGGTTTTTAGATTCTTTATGCAGACAATTTTTTTTCAAAAACTCCTCCCTTTATGAACAAACCCAGGATAATAAACTTTTGAACTTAAGGTAAAACACCAATGACTTTTATTGTTCATTTCCATGTCTGGACAATATCTTTGGTCTATGTAACATACATTATGGAATCTACACAGATTCAAAGAAAATTTTGTTTAGTTCTGGTCATTAGCCCACGCTCTGACCCATAGTGAACAAATGACCAAGGTTCGCCAGTTCTCCACTTCTCGGACTTAGAATTATTAAGTGAAGAGTATGTGGGTAAATCAGAGCCCTCTGACTATTATGCTACTACATGAAAAAAAGAACTAATGAGAGAGACAGAGAGAGAGGGAGAAAATGAACTGATGATACTATTTGAGTAGCGAGATTGAGTTTTGTCTGAAGTTGGTGCTATTCCTAGACTTTTCAGTTATGGAAGCCAATGAGTTTTCTTTTTTGCTTAAGTCAGTTTGAATTTATTTTTCAATGACTTGCATACAAAAGAGTCCCAATGAATCTACTTAAAACATTCATTAAGCCTTTTACATGGCAGACGCTTTGTAAGGCACTGAGATTCAAATATGAATGAGAGAGAATCGGTTCTTTAGAACAATGGTTCTTGACATCATACCAAGTACCCAGGTATTTTGTGGTAACATGTTGGAAATAATTTATTACTAAGAGTAGCTGAATTTATTTGTGCAATAATTTTTTATACATTAGTGTTAATTTAAAGATATTCCTATATATCATTGTTCTCTCTTTCTTGTAAGAAAAAGTGACTCAAATTAAAAATTATAAAATAGTATTCCTCTGCACCATATGCACCCACTCTGCAGAATACCAATTCTCTCAGAATTCTCCCAATAGTTCTGAGAGTTCCCAGGTGAAGCCATCTCACAAGGCTCATGAAGCAACATCACAGGTTCTGAAACTCAGGACTTCCTGCTGGGCTACGTAACTACTAAGTGGTGCCTAAGTCATGACAATGAGACCAGGAAATCACAGATCACTGCACCAAATGCTCACTGCAGCTGAAAATCATAATAAATGTGTTTCCAGAGTCTCTTGGGTCAGCCATTGCCTACATACATATCCATCTAATGGTGGTGTCCTCTTCTGTTTCTTCTCTATTCTAAATTGTCTCCTGCTCAGGATGGTCTAGGCTGCTGTACCTACTCCTAGGATTACAAATCAGTACTTCCTTAAGCTTCTAATGTGTTACAGAGAAAGAGCTTATTCAATGTTTATTAAGCTTACAACCTATTTGTGATTTAATATTGAAATTAGAAGAGAATTTTCATTTGGTTATTTTTATTCTACATAGCATAACTCCTGACTGCATCTCTCTTTTTTAAATTTAGATGTAATTGACATATAACATTATATTAGTTTCAGGTGTGCAACATAATGATTCGATATTCGTATATATTACAAAATTACCATCAAAATAAGACTAATTAAAATCTATCACAATATATAGTTACAATTTTTTTTTCTTGTGACAAAGACTTTTAAGATCTACTATCTTAGCAACTTTCATATATACAATACAATATTATCAACTATATCCAACTGGATCTCACACTAGTTTTACCTGCAATCATGAAGTTCCATGCACACCGGCCTTCCAAAATCTAAATACCTCACTCACTCCCACTTTAGAACATTCATTCAAGATATTCTCTTTACTTACGATACTCATCCCTACTATTTTCCTGGCCATTTCTACTCATCATTCAAGTCTCAATTTAATATCACATCACATATCCACATTACTTTAATCAAGTAGTCATATTATAAATGTTTCTGATACCCTTTATTTTACCAAATAAATATTTTATTATGTATAATTACTTATTCATTGGTATAATTATTTCCTAAACGCTTGTCTGCTTCACTAGATGTAGAATGCCATGAGAGTAAAGACTGTATTTACTTGTGCACCATTGTATCACCAGCACTAAGTACAATTCTCAGAAAATGCTAGGTGTTTAGTTTGTATTTATCGGAGAAATGAATGAATGAGACTGGGGAAAAAATCTAAGTGTCAGAAAATGTGTTATGTTTAACACTGCCTTCATTGTATTACTTCAGTACAAAAATGAAATTTCTTATAATAATGGGTATTACAGATTCTAGAAGCAAAGTCCCAGACCCCTGCTCCAATCCTGGTGTTTGCTCTACTCTGCTGCCCTTCATTTTTTTTCTCCCTGATGCTTTCTCCAGATCACCTTATCCAATTTTTTTATTCAGATATTGGGAAATGTGGTCACTGCCATCGCATACAACCTTTGTTATGGAAATTGGTGCCCATTTCTGATGTCAGAGAGCAGTCCCAGAAAAGAGCAAGTGATCAGCACCCAGATATTGTTAGTACACCTGCCCCTTAATGACTGTTCAAAATTTGGAAAATAATGTGGCTTGTAATTTTTCTCCCAAGAAGCACCCAGAGCTCAAGCCAGAGACACATATGAGAGGTTTTCTCCATTGAGTGTCCTGCTGAGACAGTGTGACAAGTTCAGAACACATACATCTTGATTTTGGCTTTTTTTCAGAATGCATACACACTCAAAAAGTTACAACACAGCATCTCAGCAAACAAAGGGATTATGTCTTGAAGATTTGTGCCAATATAAATGCCTAAAAAAAAAAGAAAAAATCAAAGTTTGTCATATTATTCCCCAATCTTGTTATTAAGGCCACAGCCCACTCTCTTCCTGGGCTGCAGTCAGTCACAGCGATCTCATCTGAAAACTGTGTCCTATACATCATCCCCTCATGTACAAAGCTGTAAACAGACTAATCCAAAAAGCTCACCCTGAGTAATAATGCATGTGATATGTGTATTTAATGAAAATACCGGGACATATTACAACTATCAAATCTGATTAGGGGGTTAGTGGAGGTCAGGAGGACAGATACATAGCCATTTCTGGACTCCTGAATTTCACACGTTATTTTATTTTATTCACATTTGTTGACATCAAATAAGCTACATGAACAATTTCTGGAGCTTTGAATTTTCTCATTTAATCAGTATACTCCCATATGTTTTTTATTTTTATTTTTATAGAATGAACTATCTTTATTACAAATTTTAGATTTCACATTGATCTTTATTGAGCTGAACACATTTTTTACTTGGTGTAGTTCATTATAAATTATAAATCTTTTCTGAATTAATTTGTTTCTCATTAGTTTTTGTGCTATTCAATTTTTAGTCATATTTCTACAAATTTGAATTAATATTAAGAGTGAAATAGTAACCTTCAAAGCAAAGAGATTCTGATTCAAGGATGATTCATTTTTAATAGAGAACAAAGTTATCACAGTAATACATTAATTTTCTGGAGCATAAGGTACCTTTTACTCTAGTAGCAACATATATCCATCACTTTTACCCTTCATTAAGTGAGATAAAATAGTTCTTGATGAGCACAAAAGAACACTATGTTGTAAACTATGACAATTCTACATAACATAAAATGAGTTGAAAACATGAAAATCATCCTGTAAATATGAGCTATATACTCTCTTTATTAGGGTTAAAAAATCATGTACTTGAGAATTCATTATGATTTTCAATGATCCATATGTACTAAGTATCGATCCATTGAAGCCTTCTGCATCTCGTTTTATAGAAGTATGTTCCTTCTGCATGAGACAATCCTAAAATCTTAAAGGCTTACCACACCATTCAGTTGTCACTCATGTTACGCAATGCTGAGAGTGGCTTCACCTTGGCTGGGCTTTGCCAGATTTGGTTGGCTGCCACAGGTTCTTATTGTGCTAGGCTCTTCTCCATGTGTTTTCTTATTCCAGGAGCCAGGCTGAAAGATCCACCGCTACTACAATACATTGTTATAATAGTAAAAGGCAGAAGTTCAAGGTGACTGATGGAAACTTGCAATACTTTTAACAGTTTCTGATAAGATGTAGCACCTGTTATATCTGTTCACATTCCATTTTCTAAAACAAGCCACGTATCAAAGCCCCGCATCATTTGGGCATAGAATTATACTTCTCCCATAAGTGGGAGCAGGTATAAGTGAGGAATGAATATCTGGTGACTAATAATATTATCCACCTTAGGAGGTAACCAAGGAGCTGACATTTTACTATGCTTGGAGTAGATAAGCAACGATTCATTCACCTATTAATATACACACATCATTTGAATGGCCACTGTGGGTCAGGTCCTTATTAACTTCTCCCCCGTGAAACAAACTGGCAACACACAAAATGGTCCTTGTTAAGATGTTTTTATTTTATGTTATTTTTTAGGCCAGGGGCTGGCAAACATTTTCTGTAAAAGGCCAAATATTGAATACTTTAGAGTTTGTGGGTCACATACAGTCTCTGTGGTGGCTTCTTTCTTCTTTCTCCACTTTCTGCTTTTCTCTCTCTTTCTTTATATTTCTCTTCTAACAATTCTTTAAATATGGAAAAAAATTTCTTAGCTCCCAGATTACATAAAAACGGCTCACTAGCCAGATTTGGCCCATGTGCTGTATAGTTTGCCACCCTCTGTTTTAAGGAAATACAACAGGCAACTCACATAAAATTACTCATATTAAAAAAAAGTTATTTTAAATAAGTTTTTATACTCTAGTTTGATTAACCTGTAAATCTATTAAGTTCATTATCTTTAAGTTTGCAAAGTCCCAATAACTGAGAATATAATGTAGAACCTCTATATCAAAAAGTACTTATCATAGAGCCTGTGTGACTTTGACAAATAAGTTTTCCTTAGTTGCTCAGTCTAATGGACACATAGTTTAAACATTAGCTTTATGCTCAACACATTACGCTGAATCTGCACTTCAAAGATGGCTTCTCTTGAACTGGGAATAATGAAGATAATTGCTATAATGTGTAAGGGCACAGATTCAATTCAGGTCTTGATTCCGTCATTCAATAGCTGGGTGGAACATGTCTATGATAGCTACTGTAAGGTGCTTGTCTGATAATCTCAACATCTGGGTCATCTTGTGATTGTATTTTCCCTTATGATTTGAAATTTCCTGGTTCTTTGTAGACTAATTTGGGAACAAACTGTGGACATGTTTACCATTATAAAATAAGGTTCTCGGTCTTATTTAAATCCAAAGAAGGAGATTGATTTTCAATTTTTTTTAAATAGACAATTGATCAAATTAGGTTCAGGCCATAGTTCCAACTTCTTTCTGTAGATTCTTATTGCAATGTCCGTTCAGTTTTCAAAGCTTTTTCAGTGCTATTTGGATCAGTCCCACATCTGCATCATCCAATGGCCAATCTTGGAATGAGTAAACATTTACCTTTAGCTTGTTCCTCAAAATCTTTGGTGTGCTGTTTAAAGTGAGATCTATGCATATGTAGTTTGGAGGTGGGTCCTGCAGTTGATACACAATTTATGGGATTGCTGTCAATCTTCCTCCTCTCCGTGATCCTCCCCCAACACCTTCTACCTCCCTGAGGCCTCCTTTTTCTGCTCTCTGGTCAGAAATCTAACTTCTTCCAGATACTTCCCAAAACTGTGTGTGCATTTAGGACCAATGGTGGCAGGATAGACAGAGGAAAACAGCAATGGGGATTTGCTTCATGCTCTTAAAACCACAGAGCCTTTCATCAGAGAGGATTTTTCTCTCTCAGATTGTAGGGCCCTGCCTGGCTGCCACCGAAATCACCGTTTAGCCGCCCCACTACCCTGAAACTGCCTTGGGGCTAAAGCAGGAAGAAATAAAAAAACAAACAAAACAAAAGAAGCTTGCTTTCCCCAAGACCTAGTAGTTTCTTATTTGTCCTTAGATCAAGAATATTCCTCATGGCATTCTTTCTGTCTGTTTGATGGTATACATTTATAGATTTGGGACTTCTTTTATTCCAAATTGGGTGACACAAGAAGCAAAAGGGGGGGAAACGTCATAAATGCATCATTGGTCTTGTGGAAATTTGATTTCTGAAATTCTAATCTTCTCCAATCAACCTGCTATCATGTACTTTTCAAGATCCTCAGGTTGCTGCTCCAAGCTTTCTGCCCAGAATTTAGAGTTGCAATCATGGAAGACTGGCGAGAGTGTACTTATTCATCTTCCCAGGATCTGAGCTCCAAGTTCCTTAATAATTTTAAAGGGATATAGATTAGAGTGAAATGAAGGGTAATAGAGGTGAGGAAGTAAAGGGAAAGTATATGAAATGGTAGTATAATTCCAGAAAGGAAGCTATAGGAGAAAAGCACCAGTGTAGTGAGGTGAACACAATGTGTTCACATACCATTGTGTTTTCAGTGATTGATGGGTCTTAATAAGTTGGCTGGGAAAGCAGAGCTTGGAAGCCTGAAGGAGTACATCTCAGAACATAAGCTGGGCAATGAGTCTGATACAATCAACATTTCTCCTAGTGAATATCATTAGACCTCTAAAGACAGTCCGTTGCAGCTCATAAATCTTGACATAATGTCAAAGACAGTGGAAGAGGATTTCAGTCATATACTCTAACTCTATTTGTATCTCTTTTTAGAAATAAAATAATAAATATGCTGCATTATGGGGTGGGAGGGAGAGAAAAAAACAGAACAGTAACTTTAACAAGGCCAAATCAACTAATATAAAGAGAATAAATGTTAAAATGATCAATGAATAAGTAATTACGATGATCGAAACAAAATTTGGGGATTATAAATTTGACAATATTCTTTCATAAACATTGTCTGGTAACGAACGCCAAGGCATCTTGTTTGAAACTGTTTAAAAACATTTTAAAAACATTTCAATAACTGACATCTTGCTATTTGAAGAACTAGTAAGATCGCTGTTTCAATATTTGTCTAGGTCAGAGTCTTCTTGGTTCTTGACTTTCTCTTGGTTACTTTATTTGAGCAAGGGTTCGTGTGCTATCAATGTCATTTTCAATGTTCTTGTATGAAAACAGCTATGGCAATTTTCCCAAGCAAAATGATTTCCTTCTTGCATGCCCATGCAAATCCAGTGTGAAACTCGACACGATGAGATCTCTAAGGGCACACAAGGAAGATAACAGAAATTTAGTTCACATAGACTCTTAAATATTAATTCGTGATATGGCTATGAAAATTGCTAGAATTTTAACTAGGTATTCAATGCAGATTGATTTTGCCTAATCTTTCAATAATTATGAGAGATTTTTAATAGCCCCTTATTGTTATACTTTTCGTTTTCACTTAAACTCTGAAGGAATAGACTTCTTTCAGCCAAATTTGGTAGTTAAGATTTCATCAATGCTAACAGATTATAAGGCCCATTGCAGATTGGTCTAAAAATAATTTTAAAAAATAAATGGTTTCTAAAAGAGGATTTAAATTGACAGAAACTACTGAAGTTTTACCTAATAGATTATAAGAACATTTTTTGAGACTATCTTTATAAGAATTTCATTCAGACTTACCTTAACCTATTTGCAAAAGCCTTGAGGTATATATACATGTTTATCAATGCGAGTGTTTAAAAACTGTATCTGTGAGAGCCTTAAAATATGACAGTAGCAGCAACTTCGCACATTTGTATACCATAGAAGTAATGAACAAATCCATTTATTTGTAAATATTTCACCTTCAAGTTCTTGCCCTTCGGTTATATAGACATAATTTGAAGACTTTAAATATGCAGCAATTTAATCACAAATATCTTCCAGCTGCTGGCCAGGAATGGCATTTCCTGTTGTCTTTCTTTTTCTCTTCTCAAAGATATACCAAGAATAAGAAAAACTGCCAGATGTCGCAAATTGCAAGCCTAATAAACACAGTAGAGTCTGAAAAACAGATGGAGGTGTCTGAGGCTCGCTGCATTAAGTGATTTTGTTCTTTCTCTAGTGTGATTCACACGAGGTGATTATCATGAAGCCCAGATGCTGGCTCTGCAGCTGCCGCCCAGAGCTGCACCTTCTCTCTGCATCCTCTACTTTGTGCGATGGGTTTGAAAACATTTAGGCCCTGCTGAGCATGTGTTTTTTTTTTCTTTTTTTATGATTAGTCAATAGTGAAATGAAATGAGCTCTGAAGATAATGAATCAAATTTAACAGGGAAGCAAAGACATTTTTTTTCCTGAGGCAATGTTAGCATTTTGTCTAAGTACAAACTGGAGAGCTTGGTGACTATTTAGGATGCAAGTCGAGGCAAAATCCAAGAGACTGAACAGACTTTCATGATGATAGCATTCTAAGATGTAAAGCTAAAAGACAGATTTTTTTTGAGAGCAATAATTGTATATACATTTAGTCCACTTAAAATCTATTCTACCACATGAAGTGGGTATTTTGGACCCAGATGATTTTCATGTGAAAATGGAGGGGGGAAAAATTAGTAAATTAAGTAGTACTAAACCAGAGATTCCAAGCAGTCAACTAATATCACAACCGGAGGAATCAAGGAAAGATATGTTATTGACTGGGGACATACCTGGGACAAGACAACATACTGAATTTTTAATATTACAACTTGTTTCAAGCATACAAATTTAACAAATGCTAGGTAGGTAGATGCCCAGGGGAAGGTTGAGGTTGAATGCTCATGATTTAGTAGATTTATTTCCCTGCACATACTTCCCAAAACACATGAAATGTGGCATGGTACACATAGGAGGTGACTTAGATTTGTTAAGTCAATCAGCAATTATTTGCTAATTACATATATTTCTTTAAAAGTGGATGACAGGATGGAGGATTAGAGGAAAGATAGAAAACCTGCTTACAATCTCAAAATAACTAACTCCCTGATTTTTGAGCTAAGATGTATACACAAGAGACATTCACATTCTATTAATAGGAAACAAGTACTTCTGTACAAATAAGAATATGTTTCATATTCAGGGCAAGAATCATGTCTTTCTTATGGATATTATGGCTCCAGTGCTAATCCTTATGAGATGACTAATGAAAAAATTTAAGACATCACTAAATCCATCACTGTAAGATTAATAACATTTAAAGAAGTATGATTGTAATGTGCATTAATTACCATGCAATTAATTATCACCACAAACTTGGTGGGTTAAAATAAGAACAATTTATTACCGCACAATCCTGGAGGCTAGAAGTCGAAAACCAAGGTATCAGCAGGGTCCCACTCCCTCCAAGCCTCTAAGAGAAGATCCTTCTTTGCCTCTTCTAGCTTATGGTTTCTCCTGGTGTTCAGTGGCTTGTAACAGCATAACTCCAATCTTTGCCTCTGCCTTCACATGCCCTACTTTTATGTGTGTCTCTGTATCCTTACTTCTTCTTACAAGGACAGCAGTAATTTAGGAACTACCCTAAATTCAAGATGTTTTCATCACAAGTCCTTACTTAATTACATCTGCAGAGACCCTATTTCTGATGCTCCTAACATTCTGAGGTTCTAAGTGAATATGAATTTTGGAGAGATTCAATTTAACCCACTGTGGGATATTTTTTAGAATTCACTAAACATATAAAACCAAAAATCCTAGTAATGCTTTCTGAGTATGTGAAAGCATATTCTATCAAATGTTTAAAACAAATAAAATTATTAATGTTATAGATAACTAAATTTAAAACTATTTTTAAAAAATTATAGTGAAATTACAGAAAACCAAAGACAATGATATCATCTTAAAAACAGCCAGAGAATACGTTGTATCACTAGTAAAGTCAGAAATATTAAAATGGCAACAGATTTCTCAATAGTAATAATGAAATGCAGAATCCAGAGCAATATTATTATTTCCAGTAAAATCATTATGGTCAAGATTTGAAATAACAATAACTGTCAATCAGAATATATAGAAAGAAATTCACACATACATGTATATGAACAAAATGACAGCACAATAGAGAAAAAGAGATCTTGAGACCTAATCAACAAAAAGACATTTACATAAGAATGGATATACTGATGACAATAAAAATTTGAAAGTCAGCAAATGAAAATTTTCAAAAAATAAAATAGCTGTCATATGAGAATTCCATGTTCAGATAAATTATTAGTAAAATTTTAATGTTGCTTGAGACATCTTATACTGCCTAGATCTTAGGATTTGCAAACATTCAATTCAGAATAATCAATTCTGTAATGTTTAAAACCACTCTCTTCAATTATGGCATCTCTCATATTTAACTAGTCTCTCTTCTGAACGTTCATTGATATATATATAGAACTTGTTATTTTAGCCTACATGGTTTTGAATTTTCTCTTATATTGCTTCTGGAGTGGTTGTTTTCTTTTCTGATTTATATCCCAATTTACTAATTCATTCTTTGGACTTAGCTAATCTATTTAACCCATTTATTCAATTTTTTTAATCTTATTGACTTTATTTTTCATTTCTAAGTATTATTTTTTTTCCAAATTAGTCTCATCATATTTATTGTGTCTTAATCAGTCTCATGTTTTCAATTTCTTAATTATATTTCTGATGACTTTAAACTATTTACTTATAATGCCTGACCGACATTCATAATATCTGGAGTTTTGGATTGGTCTACTATTTTTGTTTTTGTTGTCTGTTGCTCACAGGGCTTGTGTTCTCTTATATTTCATAATTTTTGGTAGTGAACTCATCTATACTAGAAAACCTGTAATATCTTAGCCAAAGGCACACATTCGTAAAGTCAAATTCCATTTGCTTCTGATATTGCCTTAGAAGAATTGCCGTCCCTGAGCCAATCTTCTAGGTATCAGCTTGAGTGTGATCTTATTTATAGTAAATATTGTCACACCACTCTAAGGGAAGTAAGTCTACAGTACTGATTACAGAGCATCCCCCCGATCCCCACCCCACTGAAAGTATAACCTAGCAGGTAAAGAAAAATTTTCTAGTCCACCCTTTTATGGAAAATAGCTCTTTTAAGAGTCCTAGCTTCATGCAGTGCTCCACTTTTAACTCTCAATCTTACTTAAGTTCAAAGCATCATTTCTTATCTCCATATGGAAAGCTAAGCTTGTTGGTTACTAAGACTGGCAAATCAAAACAGATATCACATTTTATTCTGATTTTTTAGCTTTCTCTTCATATCTGGCCCATAATCCTAATACTTGACAAACAGCTAAGCACTTTAAATTTTAATTTTTAAACTTGAATAATTAAAATTTTATTTTTTTTTATTTTAAAATTTAAAATTTGAAGCTACATTTCATTCATTTTTTTATCCAGACCTTTGTAGCAAGAGTATTTGGGGATTTTGTATTCTGCCACATTAACCAGAACTGAAGTCTACTCTCAGTTATATAAATATAAATTATTAGAAGTTGGATGATCCTCAAAATCATATGCGCATTAAGGCAACTGGAAGTGTGAATGTATACCCATTGTAAAAGATCAGAGATAGAGATGGAAATTAAGAATAACTGTTAACCTTGAGTGTCAATAAATATACCCCAGGGGGATGAGTAAAAGAGACGGAGACAGAGAGCCAAGACCTAAAGTTTTAGGGAACTACAAAGGTGTTCACAAAAAAAAAAAATGTTGAAGGATTCATGTAATGGCCAGAAAAGAAAGTATGGTCTTCCAGTCAGTGAATACTAGAAAAGGAATCCCAGGAATGATGTGACATAGTCTAGACATGCCCCCGTAGTTAACTGAGAGAAGACTCGCTATGCCATTATTTTCCCTGGAAAGCAACATTGAAAATTCCTTCTTCCAGTGTGTTACAGAAAATAGTATTTTCTCTCCTAACCCATTTTTCATTTTACCAGATAAAAGTTTGGGGGTGGGGGAAGAGGAGGGAAGTCTAATAATAAACTCTATGTGCCTTTAATTTGTTAATTTGTTATTGAATCAGTTCAAAGTTAAATTTTTCAATATTAATAATTAGCACTAAATAATCTCTGGCTTTAAATGACCATTTCATCTATTATTTCAATGTGATCAGTGAATAATATGATGTTATCATTACCTAAATTCTCATCCATTCTTGTCAAATATTTGTACTTTATAAATTACTTTGACTATTCTATTTTATCCCATCATACTTTCATTTCAGTAAAAGTGAACTTTTACAAATTAATTTAAAATATAGTTTTCTAAAACTTACTCAGGTTTGTAAGCTCAAAGAATGTTTTGATGGCATCATACATACAAGTAAACCAGCAAGCTAAGCAAACTTGCTTAGTTTAGTTATCTTTATTATAATTAATATAATCTGAAACAAATTTGAGACATCATGGAAAAAATTGTTCTACTTTCTAGTGGTATAACATAGGATATACTGTATAATTTTACTAAATAAAAAATCCAAATAAGATATTTTAGTTTGGACGTGGTTCCATAGTGTAGCAGTTAACACGTCTACTTTACACGCAGAAGGTCCTGGGTTCACACCCCAGTGGAGCCATGATCCATGGTCTCAGGCCATGCCACCCTGAACAAGTCTAATGTCTGATCTCGGAAGCTAAGCAGGGTCGAGCCTGGTTAGTACTTGGATGGGAGACTACCTAGGAAGACCAGGTGTTGTAGGCATAAATAATAAAAAGATGTTTTAGTTATATGAACTTATCTATTTTTCAAATAATACTCAATATACAAGTTTGTATATGTGACTTTTCTTAAAAAGAAAAAAGATTTATTAACACTATAGAGGAAAACAGGCATGGCAATAGAAGAAAAAGCTCTGATTTTAGACACAGAACCCCCTTAAGCTTCATGTCCCTAAAACTTGATTCCACTTCTGACAGCTGAAATATCTTCCTAATTCTCATAATGATGTGAGAATAAATTCCTCAGTATTTATACAATTTATATTCCCTACATAATGGCATTATGTAAATATAAAATGTAATGTATACCTTGTCATTAAAATATTTCTAATTTTTAGGATAAAGTTATTCCTCTAAAATTGATGCGAACATCCAAGAAGAAAAGAAAGTAACAATATTTATTTTCTCAAGTTTTCTTTTAGAATCTTCAAAATACACTCAGAATGCATTTTTATAAGATTATAAAAATCTAAAGGTTACTGGTATTTTTTATTATAGCAGTTTAACATACACCTTAATAAATTCTTCTTGTGCTTAGGAGCCTTTGAATAATTTACTATAAGGTAGGAAGCTGAATTTCAATTTTTAAAAAGTTCTACTTTTAAAAACACCCTGCCAGCACAGTGGCATAGTTTCCATATTTGCACTGCTAGGATGACCAACAATTATTGTGATACACTGCTGTCAATGGTTCTCCAAAAGTATTCTGCTTTTCAAATGACAATGAATCATTTTCCTTTTATGTGCCATACTGTCAAAGAAAGGTATCAGATATCCAATAACAAAATGTTTTATAAGCTATAATCGAACTAGTAATTCCTCTTTAGGTTGACTTTAATATAACTGGGATAGCTAAGAATATTACTCTAAGTTATGTTAGGTATAGCATGAATGCACATGGTATAAATCATACACGTATGTAATATATACATGATATATGGATGATGTTTTCATAGTAACACCTATATATGCTATAATATACATACATAGACCAATTTGCTTAGAGGTCAGTTTTAGAGATTTTACTTAATTATGATCAGAGAATAGAGAATTGAAATTATATTAATGCTTTCTGCCTTAAATCTTATTTTTTTTTACTAATATTAGTATTGTTACATTCATTTTTGTTAACATTTGCCTAGTATTTCATTATTCAGTGCTTAAGTTTCAATCTTATAAGAAATAGCTGGATTTTCCAGTTGTTGTAGTCTGATAGGTCTTCTGAATGAATTTATTTAAGTGTATTTTAATTACTTATTTTTCTCATCATATTTTGTGGTTTCTAATTGCCATGACATTTTTTGTTAAGTTTTTTTCTTTATTTTGTTGCTATATTGATAAAAACATTTTTTAAAAATTATCTTTTATTTCACCTTTCCTTGCTGAGGGATGAATGTTGTACTTCTATTTTTTAAGGCAATTCTTAAATTGTTAACACACATCCATAATTTTATTTTTTTCTAATAAAATCTAAAGTTATTCAGCATATTTTTCTCCTTTCCAGAAAAGATTAGAAAAATAGAATGCCCCCATCTTTATCGTTTGGAATTGTTTCAAATTTTCTTCATACAAATTTAATTATTTAAAAAATTTTATGAAATATTTAAGATGAACAGAAGTCAGGAAATATAATAAATATTTGAGTCCCTACTGCCCAGCTTAATAAATAAAATGTTAACAATAAAATTGAATCTCATTTTATACCTTTCCTTTTCCACTCACCAAAATGTTCAAAGTCCCAAATGTGATGATGCTAACCATTTCTGCATTTACTATTTCCAGGAGAATGTTAGCTCTATGTGAGCATGGATTTAGTCTTATTAGCACACTGCTAAACACCTAGAATTGTGTCTGGCACGATAAATATTTTCAAAACTAATGCTTTATTAATAAGTTTACAACATATGTTTTTATCTCATTATAGGTAGTATTATTCTGGAATAGTTTAATATATGTGTCCTGAAACTTTCAGTCATTATTGTCTTGGTGACTGATATCCATCCAGATTTATACATATCATTCCAGATCATTGATTTTCATTGCTGTATAGTATTCTATTATGTAAATATACAATAATTTATCCATTATTCTATTGATGAACAATTAGGTTATTTCATATTTTTTTGTTATAAATAATGTGGTCTTGCTAAATTAGATTTACCAATGAAAATTATTGATTGGTGGTGTTGGTGTTTTTGCTACTTTTTTATTTCTTTCCTCTGGATCAGGATAAACCTGTGGAAGGTAAACTTCTAGTCTTTGTATTTTTGAGACTATCTCTGTTTTATCCTCACTATTGAATGATGAGAGTATTGAATTCTTGGTTGATAGTTTTAAGATACTAATCTAATATTTTCTGTTATCTATTATTGCTAATAAAACATTGTTCTTAAGGTATATTTGATCTTTTGTTACCATCTCCTTTCTTTATTATGATAATCTTCAACTTCATACCACATACCTAGCTGTGGATTTTTATTTATCTTGCTTAGCTTGATGGCATACTTTTTATTTGGAGACTCACAGCTTTCTTCAAATCTGGAAAAAATTATGTTATATTTTTGAATAGTGGTTGACTCCATTCTCTCATTGTCTACTTCTGGAAATCCTGGTTATCTCTTCATACTATTCTCCATATTTCTTTTTATGATTAGTATATTTTCATCTCTTTTGGGGGCACATTCTGGGTCAATCCTTCATTATAATATTCTGGTTCACTAAAACTTTTTTGACTGGTTTGGTCTAGAATTTATTGCATTGACTTTATCGAGAGTCATGTTTTTAACAGTTGGTTGTCCTTGAGTCCTATCTGTTTAATGTGTTTCATAATTTTTTATTGCTTTATGGATACTATTATTTTATCTCCTTTTTAAAATAACTATTTTATGCTTACAGAATTTTATCAAAATATTTACATAAGTAAAACAGACAAAACAAGTGCATAGCTCAGTGAATTTCGACAAATGTATACATGTTTCACCATTAGTCCATTAAAGACAACAATTCAGTAACACCTATAAGTTCCACTGTGCCCCTTGTCTGGGAATCCTTTCCACCCCCATTTAAGTGAAAGGCTACCACTGCTTTGATTTCCGCCATTATAGATTGCTCTTGTCTGTTCTTGGCAAATTAATGAAATCATATACTATATACTCTTTTGTTTCTGGCTCCTTTTGCTCAATAAGCTATTTTGTTGTATATGCCAGTAGTTGTTTTTTTTTTTGTTTTTTTTTTATTGAACAGTAGTATTTCATAGTATGAGTTAACCATAGTGTGTTATGCATTCTCCTATGGTTTATTTCCAGTTTGAGACTATTTCAAATAAATCTGTGAACATTCTTGTATAAGTCTTTGGAACATATATTTTTCTTTATCTTGAATAAATATGTGGGGATGAAATTTCTTGGTCACAGGGTACTGAACTTCCTTAAGCTTATCAACTGACAGTTTTTCATTGTACCATTTTACATTTCATCAAGATTATATAAAGAAATAATTATTTTTAAATACTTTGAAATTGCTTTATTATTTGTGTTGCTTCAAAAATATTTTTCTAATTGTTCAATTTAGAACTTCCTTTTATCGCATTTATTACATTTATTTTTCCTTATGTATGTTAAAACTTTAATTTTTATCTCATCTTGAGTGACAGTTAGCCCCTACTCATATAACAGTTTTATAGCCTCGATCCAGTCTCATAGAGGCCTCACCTTAGAAACAGTTATTGTGACTCAGTCATGTGTGAATTACTTTACTGCTCTTTTACCAGCTTTGTTTAGGTGCTATTTGTGCAACTGTCTCTACTTTCCCACTTCTTCAGACCTGGGCAACAATATTAACTCTTTTTAGCATCCTTTCTCAGGAGGGCTGGAAGAATGAAAGTCACTGATTCCACCTTAACCTGGCTCTGATCACCTGTCATGTGTGAACTGTTTTCTATTTTAGTACTCAGAAGGAAAAAAATTTTAGGCCGCCTTTTCCTGTGTCCATTTCTAAGAATCCAATAACCATACAGCTTTAGAGGTCAGTCACTGTTCATTTTATGTTACATAATTTTTCCTGGATTTGTATAGCTCATTTTAATACACAGCTATGCCTTTTAATTGCATTTAAACACATATTTCTATCATTGCTGTTTGTTTGGAGTTGCAGGTGGTTGATTAATGTTTGAACTTCTAAGATCAACTTGACTAGAATGTCTTTGAAGTTGTTAACTTGTTATTGAAATTAATATAATTATGTTCATGATGATTAAAATTGTATGTAAGGGAATCTATATAATCAACTAAAAATTTTCCATACAGATTTACTTAAATTTACCTGGAAGATTTATTTACTTATCTTTGTTCTTGCTTATGAATTCTTCCATCATTTATACAGAATCATAAATGGAGGACATTGATAAGATAGTTCACTTTTATATATTTTTATAAATCAATATAATGAAATAAAGACTCAGAGTGTGAAATCCATTTGAAATTATTATTTCTCTATAGCAGAGATGTAACTGCATTTATCCTTTTAAATTTACTTTCCAAAGATTCCTTATAGTCAATAATATTTTCACAACAGTTCACTAGGATTGCAATAGTCTATATAGAGCTTAAACCAATGATTTTGTTGCAACAGCTATGCATTAATCATTTTGTCACAAAGAAACATAATTAATAAATTACAAGAAATGGTTTAACCTAATAGTTTCTTTAAATGGTGTGATTATATGAGGTAAAAAGTGAAACAAACATCTGAAAATTCAGAAAGAAAATTGGATTATATTTGTTATACAGATATTTCAATACAATCTGGTTAGCTTCTATTGATTTCTTGCAATATTGATATCATGAGAAAACCCTTCTAGGCAGCATTATTCATCTCAAGGAGTTGAGGTGAACAAGATTCATTTTAATGGACTTAAATTTTAGAGAGAATGAGAATTCATTACCTTCATATTTATTACATTGGAGACTTTATAACATAATCTAATAGAGTAGTACTTTTAAGGGAAAAAAAAAATTCTGGAGAAGTTGAGAATCTGACTTAACCATTTAAAAATTTCAGTTGATAAATATCCATACCATTAAGCTTCTAGGACTTCGTTCTAAGGAAATAATCAGGCAATTGTGAAAAGTTGTACATACATGGATGTTCTCACAATGGTTATTTATAACAGCAAAATTAGAGGGGCAAGAATTTGGGGGTTTACCTATATGACTGGTAAATAAAGTACTGCATTCAAAATAAAATTTCAGTTGAATCTTCTTGAAAGGAATTGAAGACCAAAATGTTCACCAGAGTCATTAGTTCAGTTCTGCAGAAAAGAATATAGTAGAAATATCTGGATATAGTGCTGTACCATTGAAAAAAACAAAAATTATTTAAGGCCAGGAAAATGTTAAAGATAATAAATGAAAGGAAAATACCTGGTGTAGACCACTGGCAGAGATATTGTTCCCTTACTAGACTCGTGTGAGCCCAAGCTTCAGGTATATAAACTGCAGCTTTGGTTCAGAGTTATGTTGATGATGATTCCTTAAATGATACAAATGTACAAATGATGGAGAACCTACTGGAAGGTACCTTTATAACTAGCTGAAGCAGAAACCAAAGCAGAATGCTGGGAATTTGGAGAAAGCAAGGGTAAAACCTCTGCTGGTGGGTAGTACTCATGAGTGAAGGGCAACCTATATTTCTGTGTCCCATGCTCAAATTAACATTGGCCTGCAACAGAGACACAGGGTTTAAAGCAGAATAGAAATTAAGAGGATGAATTTAGAATAGAGCATCAAGTAAAACTTCAAGATAATGAATGCCAGAGTGCAAACTTTTGTTTTTTGGGGAGAAGTGGGTATGTTTCAAATACTACCTAATAAGAGATGATTATATATCAGTAGGCTTTTTTTTTTTTTCGGTTTTCTAAAATGCTAAACATTATGGTAGACAGAATAATAGGTCTCCAAAGAGGTCCATGTCCTAATCCCTGAAATCTTAGAACATAATAGTTTATATGGCAAAATTAACTTTTCTGATGCAATTAAGCATCTTGAACTGGGCAAATTTGCCTGGATTTATCTAAGTGGGCCCAATATAATCACAAGAATTCTTATAAGATGGAGGATACAATGGTAGAAAAACAGAGATTGGGTGGATGCATCCATAAATCAGACAAAGCAAAAATGGTCCCTAGAAGCTGGAAGAGGCAAGAAACTGTTTTTTTCCTATAGCCTCCAGAAAGAATGCAGTCCTAACTTTTTCTAGATTTCTGACCTCCAGAACTATAAGAAATAAGTTAATGTTGTTTTAAGACATGAAATTTTTGGTAATCTATTACAGCAACAATAAGAAACTAACACAAATACATAGCCGTACTTTCTGCCAATTGATTTAATCTATCATGTCGTGTATTCTATAAACCTAGCACAAATTGAGCAGTATTATGGTGAAACTGAAAGTCAAATTTTTCTCTGTCCACCTTTATTTTTTGATATTCTGCTTTTATCTTCGAGTCTGGGAACTTCATCTTTCATCTGATAACTTCTCTACAAGCTAAGATTGACTTTTACTAACTTTACTATTTGCAGGACCAGATTTATGATAGTGTGACACGCTCTATAAAAAAATGAAACACGTGAGATTCTCTGGATGGATTAATTGGTTGCATCTACATTTGCTCTACGCAAACAATCTGAATGAGATCCCTATCTAAGACTAAGAAGTAGATGTTGATTAGAAACGAATTGTGTTACTACCTTCCTTTAGGTCATAATGATGTTAGGCTGTTATATTTTGAACATTGATTAGAGTAAAGGGGTAACACTTTTGTATTTTAATTTTTGAATAAATATTTGGTCATAAGGGCATCATAATTTTTAACTTTGGATCATTTTATAGAACATCTGTTTAATATTAAGGTTCACTGATATTATCAAAAAAAATCTTTATAAAGAGTCTGGAGAACTATATTAGATAATGTATTAGTCTGTGCAAGGTATGATAGCAATATACTATAGACCAAGAGAATTGCACAATGGACATATGACTGGGCATTTTCTGAATCAGAAATTAGAATAAGGATGAATTTTCAATCTGAGGTAAAGTAGGAACTTGTATTTACTTTGATTAATACATTTTCCTTAAACACTATCAGAGCATTTTGTGTCAAAAATCTGAACTGTTTAATAATTGTTGCTAGAAAATACACAAAGGATCAGTGGTTGACACTGGGCATGAGGGCCACTGAAAGCGGGAACAATATGTCCAGTTAAAGGGCAAGCAGCTTGGCAGTATTATGGGAGAAGTCTTTATTTTTCATTTCTCATGTTTTATTATGTGAGAAAGAATTTTCTCTCTACTCTCAAGAAGGGAAACACAGGAAATTAAAAAAAAAAAAAGAGTCTAGGCTTCCTCCTAACCAAATCTATTGCTCAGGGATGATTGGTGAGATTGGAAAAAGGAACTGGGTGTCTGCTCCTGAGTCTTATATGAGATCTCTCTGCTTATCCTCAGGAAGCATGCTTTCTCTGCTTATGTGTGATACATTTGTTGAGGTAGTCTTGTAGGAGTATTATTCTGATAATTTTAGGATTAAGAAAGCCTGATTTTAACTACGGATACAATCCATATTTTTCAACTTAGCTTTACCAATAATAAAACTGACATTTTAATGTCTTAATTTATCTGTGTTTTAGTCCATTCATGCAGCTACAATAAAAATATATAGACTGGGTGGCTTAAACTAACAAACATTTATTTTGGACAAGTTTCAAGGCTGAGAAGTCCTAGATCAAGGTGCAGGCAGATTTGATGTCTGGCGAGAACCTGAACCTGCTTCCTGGCTCATAAATTGTTCATAAATCTCCTCGATGTGTCCCCACATGATAGAAGTGACAAGAGAGCCTCCTGGGGTCACTTTTATAAAGGCACTAATGCCGTTTCTAAAGGCTCCACTCTCAAGACCTCCCAAAGACTCCACTTCCCATTACAATCCATTGGAGGTTAAGATTTTCACATATGAATTTCAGAGAGACACGAACATTCAGTTCATAACAATAGGATTCTTTTGCAGTTTCCTCAGTTTATCTAGAAATCATTTTGGAGAGAGAAATGATTAACTATTACTCCAAAGCTCAGTACCTAAAATTTGTATACTAAGAGGTTCTGCTATAAAGAGAAGAATGATTTATAATTATACAAAAAAGCACTAACCTAATTAGTGCTGAAGCCTCCTATATTGCAATGTTGTTCTTTGTAAAACTAAAAATACTTCATATTTGTTCATCTTTTCCAGTTTTTTAGTTGTTTACAAATCTTCTGTCCTCTATTTATTCCAGACATTTATATAGGTATTTTTGCCTCATTTTACACATGAAGTAATGGGATTTGGGGGAAACTAGCAGTGGCAACATAACAATTAGGAAACAATTGAGATGAAAATGGAACCCACAGTTAAGACTCTGAGTTTTAGTGTCTATTAATTCAATAGGCAGACATAGCTATGACAGAGTTTATAGTCTAGAAGGGAAAACAGACAGAAACTTTTTTAAAGTCAATAAAGTCAGAATGTGTAATCATTAAGAGAAGGTCAGGATACCATGAAATCATACTGTAGAGAACATGCCTAAGACAGCCTATAGCTTTGGCATGTTTCTAAATAACAGAGTTTTAATGATGAAGATGTATCTGAAGCCAGTCACTATAGGACATAAAATATCACTGTACCAACTACTTTTATCTATCAAAAACTAGTACAAAGGAACTCTGATCATTCTTCACAATTTAATTTATTTATAAAACTATTTGTACAAAGGATACAAAGATAAACATGCTATGGTTCCTGTCTCAAAGAATTCACAACCTTGTGGAAGAGATAGATATAGAAATTTATACTTTTAACAAAATATGGCACATTTTTTAATAAATCTTTGTACCAAATGCTTTGGAAACGTAGAGGAGAGTATGGCAGACTATCTGGGGGTGTCCAGAAAGATATCACTAAGAAAGCAAATTTTGAGCTAGCTCTTGAAGATATGTAAAAATTGGTCAAGTAAAGAAGATGATGAAAAAAAAATCCCAAAATAGACGTAATGCTAAAAGACAAGCTATTGTTAGAGTCTTGATATATCCAAGAGATGAGAAATATTTAATTTGTTTTCACAGCTGAATACTTTGAAGAGATCTAGAATATTTAAAGAGATCTAGAGTTCCATAGGGAGATATGCTGAGGTGAGATTTTGAAGGCAACATGATTAAAGCTTAACAAGAAGCAACAAGAAGCTATTAAATCTTTATATATAGAATTATTATAATATGGAGATATTTTTAGGATTCTGCATTGTAGGTGGGTTGTAGTGGAAAGACTCTTGCAAGAAGACTAAGAAGCTGTGGCAATAGTTCAGTCAAGAGACAATGCAGGAATTTACTAAGAAAGTCAGTGTGTGTAAGTAATAGAGACAGAATCTAGGAGACATTTCTAGGAGAATTTTCAGCATTTTGGTGTTTGGGATAAAGAGAACTCACAATGATAAATGCCCAGTTATTAAAGACATTTTTGATAGAATAGATATCTAGATATGAGATTATGACTACCCTGAAAATTTAATTAAATGCAACCAATGAATATTTAGTGATATCAATAATAGATTTCTCCAGAAAGTTAATGATATCCTTCAAAGAGATAGATAAGTTTAGACAATGTAATTATGTAGTAAGTATGTTTGGAGTCTAGATATAGTCTGAATATAAGAGTTGTGTTGGAAGCAAGTAGCTAAAAAACTTCAAACAAATAGAATAACTAGCATTTGATTAATCATATTTTAGGGTGACTAATGTTCTAACTCTAAATTTAAGTATTTTACTATGCTAAGTTGAATAGATAGGGTATAAATTGCACATATGTGTAACAAATGAAGCTTATTGCATTTCTTTTATGCTTTGCTTTTTTCCAGTTAATCAAATAAGTTTCTATTTTTTTAAAAAAATGTTCTATGCAGCGAAAGTCAGAAATAATAATATAAACACGTAATTATTGATCACCACTGTCTTATTAATTTAATCTATTGCTCTCTTAAAGGTTAAGAGCCATAATATGTCTATTAGATATAAATATAATAAATTTCTGTAAATTATTTAAAAATAAAATGAACAAAATTGAATATTAAATTCACATAAATAATTTTTAACACTACCACAAAACGTTGTGGCAATTAATTAAATATTTAAAACCAAAACATGCCAAAATAAAAATTTAAAAATAAAAATTATCTTTTGAGTCTCTTGAAAGAACAAAAATATAGTTTTATAAATATAGGGAACTTTGCAAATACATGGCAATAGCTTTTAGAAATAAATTTTCCACTTCCTAAATAAAGAAATTGCTAAAACAGTTGTAAAATCCTAGTGATAAAATTTTCACAACATAATTGCCTGACAGTCTCCTTCTGAGTCTGTTTCTAAGAGTGTGGCTTTTAAAGTGATTCTTATTTTATCTTAGCAGGAGATATTAGTTGAATCACACGTAAATTATCATTAGAAATGCCTATCCAATTTTAAGCTCAGGTAAGGTTCGAAGAGAGTATTGAGAGGGCATGAGTAAAACTTCATCTCAAGAGAGCAAATCTTCTGAGTGTAGCTTACGGAATCAAACAGACTCAGGTCCCATGCTTGTTCTACCATTTTCTGGCTGCATGGCGTTGAGAATTTAACACTTCATGCCTCGTTTCCTCATTTGTAAAATGGCCCTATTAAGAGTATAAAAAAAGTACGTATATTAGTTTAGTGCCTGGTGCATAGCAGGTGTTTATTAATAATAATAATAATGTTATTCATAGTATTAATCTTTTTTTAAGTGGCAAAGAGAGGGGAGGAGAGGAAAAGGTAGAAATGATCATAAAAATAGCAGTGAAGAAAAGATAGATCACCCATAAAATAGTCAATTATATTGATAACAGACTCATCAGAAGCAACAATGGAAGGCAGAAAATAGTAAAATATTTTTAAACTACTGTGAGAAATAACCATCTACCTAAAATTATGTGTTCAGTAAAAATATCTTTCAAGGATAAGGATGAAAGAAATAAAGACTTTCTAGATGAATAAATATTGAGTGTTTATTGACAAGTTATTTCAATAGAGGAAATTTTAAAGATTGCCATTCAGAAAGAAAGAAAATGATCCCAGAAGACAGAGATGGTTAAACATGAAGAACAAGCAAAAATTATTAATCATGTAGGCATATCTCTATAAAAAGTCTGTATACATATGACAATGATGATGATGATGATGATGTCAATGTCTAATGAGTCAAAATATAAAAAAAAATTGATTACATATAAATGTAAGTCCAGTTGTACACAGTGTTTATTTGCCTGATAATGTATTCTTTAGATTTCTTCCTGTCTCTCTGATTTTCACCTCCCTTACTTTGCTACTATCATCTACCAAATAAAATACTTTCATTCAAAATTCAAAATCATTAGCAATGAAGACATCTCAAATCAAAAGCATGATGAGATATTAATTGATATAATTTAAAAGACAGATAATAACAGGTATTGACAATGGATAAACGAAAAGTGGTATAGCCATACAATGGAGTGCTATTCTGCAAAATAATAGAAACGATATATTGATATATACTATTACATGGATAGACCTTGAAAACATTATGCTAAGTGAAAGAAACCCATCACATAAAATCATATATTTTATGTTAAATTTGTATGAAATATCCAGAATAGAAAACTCTATAGAGATTATAGCATTTAGATTCATTGTTGCTTAAGTCTGGGGGAGTGGGAGAATCTGTGAAATTATTGCTAATAAATTTCTTTTAAGGTAGTCAAAATGTTCTAAAATTGATTGTAATAATTGGTTGCAAAACTCTGAATATACTCATAACCATTGAATTGTACACTTTGAATAGGCAAATTATATTGTACATAAATTGTATCTCAATAAAACTGATACATATATTTTAAATTATTTCACAAAAATGAAAACATTGCCAGTGCACTTATGAAATATTGCTCAATCACATAAACAAATAGAATGCAAGATAACAATAAAATGATATTTAGCACCAACTAGATAGCCAAAACTTAAGAATTAAGAAATTTGATGACATTAAATGTTGTTCAAAATAGGGATCAAGTAGAATGATTGTTGCCAGGAGCTGGAAGAAGAAGAGAATAAGGAGCTAGTGTTTAAATGGTACAGAGTTCCAAGTGGGGAATGTGAAAAAGTTCTGGAGATGGGTGGTGGTAATGATTGTGCCACCATCTGAATGTACTAAAAGTTACAGAACTACACAGTTAAAATGGTTAATATGGTAAATTTTGTTACACATATAATAATACATTAAAAAGCAAGAAGGAAGAAAGAAAGGAAGGAATGAAAGAAAAATGGGGAGAAAAAGGAAGGAAGGAAGGAGGGAGGGAAGGAGGGAGGAAAAGTTGTTGTTGGAAAGTTGTTTGTTGTTGTTAGTTGTTTGGTTTGTTTAAAGTTGCTTGTTGTTGAAAGAGAGAGAGAGAGAGATAGGAGAAGAGAGAAGAGAAAGAGAGAGGAGAGAGAGAGAGGAGGAGGAGGAGGGAGGAGGGAGGAGGTGAGAGTGGAGTGTAGGATGAGGAGAGAGTAGAGAGAGAGAGAGAGAGAGAGGAAAAGAAGGAAGGAAGGAAATAGTTTGTACAATGAAGGAAGGAATAGAATAAATGGAAATAGCTTTAAATGGTAGAATGGCTGCTGAAATAAAGGAATGTGAAATGAATGAAATATGTTGTTGTTATTGTTGTTAAGAAAGTTGTTATTAAGATGAAAATTTAACGGTATAACTTTTCATCCACTCTGACCCAAGTGAATATCAGAAAATAAAAGGCTGAGAACCAGATCGTGGACCTGAAATGTGATGCAGAAATCTTCCCCTCTTATTCCTGTCTTCTCATCTCAGCTCATTTGTGGTTGAGCTTTGGCTTGCTGAGCACCAGATTGAATGCCCTCCTTGCCTGTAGCTCCTGAGGAAGGTTTCCACTCATTTCAATTAAAAGAAGAATCACTGAATTGAAATTGGAGAACCACAGGCTTGTCTCTCTGTGACTTTGCTGTTCTTAAGCAAGCATGTTCTGCTCCTTCATGTTCTGTCTTCATTTATTAAGATAATGATGGAAGGTTAATGAAAAGAGTCTATATTTCAAGTATATAATGCCAATACCCCCATTCTCCACCTAAAGGTCTTCCTCTCATTGGCCTGAGTGCTGCAGTATCATAGTTGAGTAATATGGATTTTATTTCTTGGATTCCTGAGTTGCACTCAGGCCTAAAATGAAAAAAATATATATTATTTAGTATTGAAAACATCAAAGAGAGTAACATTGGTCCTTCCACTCCCATTGCAAGGGAACTGACGAAAATTAGTCATAAATTTCTCACTGGTTCATCGAGAGAACATAAAGCAGCAAGCAAAATTCTATTTTGACTATGAAGTTTAGGGTAAAAGAACAATTTGGAAAAAATGCTTTTTATATGTTCTCATGACTGAGAAATTCATTATGTTGTGAGAAATCAAAACATTTCTACTTTATATAATGTCCCCTGCACTCAACACATTTAGAATTAAAATAAACAAGAAATTAAAAAAAAAAAACAACTAGCCATTAAATACCTACTAATGTCTGTCAAAAGCATATCTCTTTAAAATCAATGACTTTTCTTCAAAGAATTTGAACATATTTCCTATAGGTGGGATCTATATGATAGTACAAATACAGATGAAAATAAAAAGTGAGTTTGAAATAGTGAAGCAAGTAAATTAAAATTAAACAAACAAACAAACAATGAGTCAATGACTTGTAGCTAAAATTCTATCACTATCTAATAATAGGATCTTAAATATTTTGGTTAGGCTATGTAGGCTTCGAAGTGATCTGTTAGAATGGAAAATATCTAAAGTTGTTTCCAATTTTAACTTCAGAATTTTTAAAATTTTGTCAGATATCCAAATTGCTGCTTTCTACAATATTAAAATCTACACCTTAAATAACGGCATGACTGCCTTCTGTTTTTAACCTATTATTTGGAGCTCTGTAGACAAAACTTCAATCATCAAGCAGATTAGATTATCCTCACTTCTCTAGCAATAAAAGATGATGCTTTGCATAGAATACATTATTTCCATACTTCAAAGTCATGTTTATGGTTGACTACCCACTAAGACAACACCTACAATATGAATAATTTAGCTTTTATTCTCTTTATTTCCAATTTTTCTGATCTAATCTTTTATTGTAATAAAGGACCAATCAAATAAATGTTAAGACTGCCTTACAGTTCATAGTAAAAAGAATTTTGGAAAATAAATTTATTTAATTTTTTTTTTACTATATCTCTAGCTAGAGGTTGAGAATGGATTTTTTTGAGCTCAGACATATATTTAATAAGATATATAGCCCATAGATTTATGTTGCGTTAAGTCTATAATAATAGACAAAACTCAGATTCTCTTCACTTTGGAGTCTCTAGCATCGAGCACCAGACTAAAAACATGACACATTCTCTATAAATGTGTTATACTAAATTTAACGGAAAGGAATAAGAAAAAGAATAAAGAATTTTAAATTAATTGGGCCAGACACTTTATGAGTACTTTACAAAAGTTATTCCACAAATCTTACTGACTTCATGGTTATTTTTAATAAAAACACTGAGGCAGCATCTGCTCAGGCATAAAGAACCACTATCTCATGGATTTAATTAATGTATTATAACCAAGTTGTATAACTCTGGCTTGATAAATCAGTTTCTCCTGAAATTCAAGGTTTGCTCTCATGTTGACTGTATCTCATAAATTGCCTGTAACTCTACATTTTCCATAAGTTCTTTGTACTTCATTAGAGGGTAGAAAGATAAAATTTGGGGTTAATAGAAATGAATACATTTTGTGCATTTTGTTGAAGATTACTTGTAAAGTTGTAGAATTCTCAATTTATAAGAACTCAACTTTGCCTTCTTTGAGTGTTAGTTGATAAAATTTAATAAAGAATCAAAGAATATATAGTGAAGAATGACTATTAGTCATTCAATCCCCGCAGCATTTTTTTTCCTCTGGAAAAAAATTTTAAACACTGATTGAACATACAGTCATGACAGACCGACAGGTTTCAGTTAAAAAATAATGTGAAAAATAATAAATATATATATTTTAATTGTTTTAAAAATGTTAAATTTTTTTATTTACAGTTGACATACATAGCCTAACCAAACTGTACATTACTTATTTTCAGGTGTACAACATAGTAATTAGACATTTATATAACTTACAAAGTGATTACCCCAATAAATCTAGTACCCATCTGACACCATACATAATTATTACAATATCATTGACTATATTCCTTATGCTATATTTTCCATCCCATGACTATTTTGTAACTACCAATTTTTACTTCTTAATTCCTTACTTTTTTTATCCACCACCCCGTCCCACCCTGAGTCCCCTTCCCATTTTGCAACCATCAAAATATTCTCTGGATCTCTGAGTCTGTTTCTGTTTTGTTTTTTTATTTTGTTTTTTAGATTTCACACATAAGTGAAATCATATGAAATTTGTCTTTCTCTGACTTACACCACTCAGCCCAATACCTTCTAGGTCCATCTGTGTTGCTGCAGATGGAAAAATTTCATTCTTGTTTATGGTTGAATAATATTCCATTGTATACATGCACCTCCTCTTCTTTATCCATTCATCCATTAGTGTATAACCAGATTGCCTCCATATATTTTTATATTTACCAAATGTTTATCAAATTCTTACTTAATTCCAAATACATTCTCTTATAACCTAAAATTTATGGAATTATTCATGGAATGTTTGTTTCCATTGAGTATAATTGTATTCTACAGTAACTTTCTATACAAAAGGCATCATATTTATACTCCTGAGTGTATACAACTAATTCATCTAATCAAGAAATATTTAAGGTTTGTCATCAATAACCACATGAAGTTATTTAGTTCTCATTGTGGATTTAACTATTCTCTGTAATTCCTTTTGTACTACATCAAATGCAAGATTATAGGCCCCTCTAGTTTCTTCATTTTTTTTTTTAATGAAAATACTTGGTCGTAGTGAACTCTGTAAACCTTACTTTTGGAGTCAAAATATAGGCAGGTAGCATTAAATTCTTTAACTACTTGTAGAAATAAAGAATACATGATAAACAACATATCATTCTCCATATCTTCCTTTAAAAGAGTGTAGATAACCTTTAACCATTATGACTGTTCCTTGTTTCAAACTCACAAAACTATAGAATCTTTGCATATGTATGTGCTCAAAGTACAGTCACAGAGGACTGGTTTTGGTCAAAAAGCTCAGCAAATTGGCTATATCTATGTTCTCGTAGTGGTGGTGTTATCTCAGGGACAATCAACATTTTTCTTCATTAGGCATTTGTTTGATCTACATATGTGATTAAGTAATAAGTCATGACACAGAGAGAGGCATAGTTCTAACTAATAAGTAGGTTTGAGTTAGAGAGAGTAGTACTAGTCACTTCATGGGCTCAATCAAGATCAGTAATTTTGTATTATCCATCTCTCTATTCTGTTTAGGATAAAAGTTTTTAGGTTAAAATTGTTTTATTATTTACAATTTGTGCAATTCCCAGGGAAATGTCATTCTCTGAGTCTTGAATAATATGGTAGAACAAGTAGTGGGCATGGATGCAGCCAGATGCATATTGCAGTGTTGTCCTACTATGTGTTAAACATGGACCAGATAATTACTCTTTCAGAGATTTAGATTTTTCTCTCTGTAAATGAAGCTAAAAGTACATTACTTTTAAGGTTATTATAAAAAAAATTAAAAATAATAACTTGAAGTGACTTGTCCAGTGCCTAGCACAGATTAAGTGCTTGATAAATGTTATCTTTGTCTTTAACAAATGGCCTTACTGAATAGCTGCTTAAATGCTTATTTTGAAATTTCATTTGACCAAGATAAATTTTAGTGCTAGACTATTGCAGTGTACTTAATCAATAACAGATTAATATGATTTCTGTTAATAAAATAGAAATAAAAATTTAAATATTTATATAAACTTGTAACTAAATGAAACATATACATATTTAAATATGTATATTTGATATTGACAATGCTGATGAAGGTGTTGATATTTTATACAAAATAATAGAAGATATCAATTTTGTTTAGGAAATTCCTTCTTTACACTCAAAAATCTTTTATTTTTCCTGTATTCTCTTTCACTCTATTTAAAAAATCATATATTTGAAAAGATTTACTAAACTGGAATTTTTAGGTGTTTTTGTATTTCTTATTTTCATAACTTTTTTCCTTATGAAATGATAAGACAGGGAAGGACTTCAGAATTTTTCACATTGTTCTCGAGGTGAATTATGCTTATCACATACTAAATCAGAGAATTCTATCCTACTTTGAATAACAGACAAAAGAACATATTTCATAAGGACTGCAAATGTAAGATTCTGTTAGACAAAAGGTTTCAAGAAAAAGAAAAAATACATTATTCAAGGCATAAGAATTAAATATTGAAGGAATGACCAATAACCTCTTTGATTTTTATTTATTTTGACACCTGTTGGTTCTTCAGAGATTTGGACAAGCATTCATCTATTTTAAGTTTGAGTTGATTCACCAAGTCAAGAGTTCCCCAGGGTGAAGTCTGAAACTGGCCCCCATACACGGTGGTCAAGGATAGACTGAAGAAAGAGGCAGATCACTCAGATTGGTAGGTGGCAGTTTAATAAGCAAGAGAATTTACATGAGTCCTGTACAAGACAAGTAGATCTCCACACCTGCCCCCAGAATCTTAAACGTTTATATACAGGACTTAATGGGGTTCAGTCACATATACCTTCCAGGTAATGTCAACACATTGCTCTCTCTCAAGGGTTTCCTTAAAAATAGGTTCAGCTGCAGGAACAGTAAACAGAATGTACATTTCAAGGACAGAGGAGGAGGAGAGGAGCCTGTGATTGCTGGATACAGCTCTCAGGTCAACCAGTAATTACATCTTCTTCATGACCTCCTCCAACAATTTGATGAGGTTATTCTATTTCCACAACTGAGGCAAACATTAACATTCCTCTGGTCAAAATGCACTAAGAGACTTTCACTGGTCTATGAAGACATTTTACCCATTAAAGAATCTTCTTTCTCTAATTTTCATGCCAATATAAGAAAATGACATATGTGATAGAGTCACAGAGCAGAAGATACAAAGAGTATGTATTTTTAACTGAGTCATTATTATATAATATGAATTATATCAGGTGTTTTGAATGCATTCCTTTATTTAAATTTCACAATAATCCTGAATTAGATACCTCTCTTCATTTGGAAAATAAAGCTTAGAGTAATCAAGCATCTTTACCCAGGATAAACAGTCGGTATGTAACAGAGCCAGAACTTAAACTGAGTCTGTCTCTAAAGTAAAAAGTCTTAAGTTGTGTTGCTTCTATAGTCATAAAAAGAGAAGTAAAATAATAGAAAACCAGAAAAAAAAAAAGTCACTGGAATCCTACAGTGGCTTTGCTACATCTAAAGTATTGATTTTTACAAAAATAGTTTTAAATACACTGTTCTGCAACTGTTCTTTTTTTACTTAACAATATATATTTTAGAGATCTTTCCATGTAAGAATATATGTTATTTCATTCTTTTTAATAGTGTCAGAGTATTTTAGAGACTTTGAATGATATTTAAGTAGTTTCGATTCTTCAGTATTATAAATATGTTATTAACCTTTCTTATACCTGTATCTAATAAACCCGTCCTAGTATTACTGTAGAAACAGTTCCTAAAACAAAATTATTGGATCAAAAGAAATAAGCAATTTAAATACTGGTAGATGCCACCAAATCACTCTCCAAAAATCTGAATAATTTACCATCCCTTTCAACAACGTATGAGTGTTTTATTTACCCATCAACTGAATATCTACCTTTTAAATTTTATCCGTTATTTTTATCATTGTGATTTGAGTTTTAGAACTTACTGGCATTCTCTTAGATGAACTGGAAAAGATACATTTTTTAAATGTATACATCAGTCATTTTTACTTATTTTTTGTAAAATGTTTATCACTTGCCATTTTTTTCATTTTTGCAATGTTCTTATTGAATCATAAAAGCTTTCTATGTATTATAGTTATTGCTCCTTTGTTGTATCTAAACTCAAAAAAAATATGCTTTTTTGCACCCTGCATTTGTCCTTTATCTTTCTTCATGATGTCTACTAATATCTTTAGGTTTTGTGTAGTGAATTCTTTCACTCTTTACCTTATGTGTTCTGAGTTTTACATCTTGTTTAGAAAGATTTCCTTACTCCTAAATTCTAAAAATGTCTTTCTACAATTTCTTCTATTGCTTTTAAAACTATTTAGATCTTAATCTATTAGTAATTTTCCATGGTATGAGGAAGCTATTGAAATAAAAATTTGTTTTCAAATAAAAATTCTCACTATTCCAGTTAGTGCTTGATTTTACTTTTCTTACTAATTTGAAATTCAATCTTTTTCATATATAAAATTCCCACATAGATATCGCCTGTTTCTTTTCTCCGTATTCACTGTCATTGGTATATTTCTGAAACAATACAGTATTATTTTAGCTCTACAATATATTAAAGTATATGTCAGTACGATACCCTCCCTCTACCCCTGCCTTGAATATGTGGTGTAATAGTTCAGGGTAGATTTCAGAACTAGTGTCGGCCATAGTACTTTCTGCTCGCTGGCATTTCAGTTGAACTTTCTGTACCTCACATTCTTATCTGTAAAATTTGCAAGAGTATAGGATTACCATCATTATTATAGGATTGCTAGGATTATAGAATTATTATTGATATAAATAAATGAATTAATATGTGTAGCATTATTAAATCAATATTTATGATATTAAAAATACTCTACAAATGCTGCCTGTTACTATTAGCCCCTTACATTTTATTTTTGAATAATATAATCATTCTTTTGCATTGTTTCTTCTTTTATACTTTTGCCTCAGTTTTCCAATTTCCAAAAATATGTGTTAGCATTTATTTGTAATTTTTTAGGGCAATGGGTACTAGATTAATTATACTTAAAATATGTTTTGTGTAGCTTGGAATTATTCAGCAATGGAGCCCTATCTTCATATGAAAGTTTAAATAGATTCCAATATATCATTCCTGTTAGTCTAGACCTGCTATGGTTAAAGTTGCCCACTCCGACCACCAATAAATGACTTCTAAGACTCTGAGGAGTATAGTTTGAAAATCTCTGCTCTGAAATAATTTTCATCTTATTGTACGATCTCTTAACACACGTATGTTTGTTTGTTTCTGTAAACTGTGATTGAATTACTGTACTTCCTTATCTGAAAGGGGGTTGCCATTTTGTTTACTTTGTAAGAAAAACATCCCTAGACAATATTCCAGAATTTGCAATTTCAGGAAAGAAAGCAGTAAGTGACCACCATTCCCATCTGTTCCAAGTCTGCATTTCACTAAAAAGGCATAATAGATTAATGTGAATCATATGAAAGAATTTTTGTTCAAATTGATTCAGTAAAGCCTCTTTATATGGGTTCACACTATAACATATGGTTAGGTGAGATGATATTATAATTATATCCACACCACTATGGTATATATGCTACCTACATTAGTCTTTTGTATAAAATACACTACTGCAATTTGTGGTCCAGTATTGCTGTTATTGGTTGTCTTCTTGATTTAATATAAACAGCTCCCTGAACTGTAAGTAATCTAATCAACCTTCTGTATTTTTATATTTATGTTATCACTTCTGTTGCTAAAAATGCAATCCACTAGTTATTGCTATAAACATAGTCTGCTGAGTACAGGGAGTTATAATAGACTGTATTTGTTCTATTGTTATACTTTGTCCAACCAAGTGACAGCATGAACTTGCATCTGAAACACAGTTATTGTACACTGCAAGCTAAAACATAGGCTGGTTCTGGAGTATGAGCTAATAGTGCAGACTTGGGATAATAGCGAATGGCTCTCTGGGTTCCAATGAGTAAGGCAACTTTCCAGTTCATCTAAGACAATAACAGTCCAACATTATCACAGTAATATATCCATCTGTAAGTCTTAGTAGCTCCGAGTGAGCACATTTCAGAGATTGGGGCCGGTTAGCTAGTTTTTGAATGTTGCATACTGCTTTGCCCGTGTGAGAATAAAAGGGACCACAGATGGGACTATTGTTTTAAGAGGGATACCAATAGTGGGTGTCCTGATGCATAGTATCATCAAAGTATACAAACGTCACAGAAAAAAAAGGATTATTTACCACAAAGGACTATTATGTTGAGCCATGCGAAGAAAAGAATAAATTTGAATTGTTTGCTAAGGATAGCTTCTTATATGCCTTGTAGTTATTGGCTAGATCATTATATATGTGACTCACATAATATGCATTTTATTATGTAGAGATTAAAATCATTTTTTTTAGTTGAACAGTAAACAATAACTACAAAACTTGAAATTTAAGTCCTTAGACTTCACTGAACTCTTTGAACATTTTCTCTACTCCAATTTAAAAAAAAAAACACATCCACAATATGATTATATCCCTATTTTCCCTACAAATTAAAATGAATCTTAGAAGTAAAGAAATCTGGCACAGATCACAATTAACAATTGGGAGAAACTTCAAATCATTCTGTCTAATTTCAAAGACTCTAGCCTCACCAGAAATTACACTTGCTTCATTATAAATTAACTCTTCCCCCAATCTAATCCTCTTTAATTCGTTTGATTGTTTTGAATATCTATCTATCTATCTATCTATCTATCTATCTATCTATCTATCTATCTATCTATCATCTGTCTATAGCAAACCTCAAATGTAAACCTCGAAGATGTAACAAAGGTAAAATTTTGGCATATTTACTCCATGTTTTTAAAATATAAAAGAAGCAAACTATACAGATAATGCTGAATTCACCTATATCCTAATTCTTGGTCACATACTTCTTATTTCTTCTCTACATATGACCACTCTCATGAACTTAGAGTGTATTCTACCAGTGTTTTTAATTATTTTAGTACATATATATTATCTATAAGTCATCGACATTAGTTAATTATGTGTTGATCTACACAAATGATATGCTGGGCAAATGTTTCTACAACTTTCTTTTATAACTCAGTGTGTAAGCTAGTTGATTCATTTTAAACCAGTTGCATAGTAATATATCTATGTTTTATATATTTATTTCTCTACTGATAAATATTTGGATATCAAACTTTACTATTTCAAATAAATTTACAGCAGCCTACTGCATATCTCCTTATGCATATATGTGAAGTTTCTCTAAGATATATACCTAAAAGTATGTTCTCAATGGTTGGTGCCCACATTTTCCAGTTAATTATTTTCAATACCCTTTTATAGAATATGGCTTCGTTCAATATTATGCTAATATTTCACCAGTGGTGTACAAATGGGCCTTTTTGTCCACATTTGCCAATACTAAAGTTTTTTTAAAATAATTTTTATTGTTTAACCCATCATTGTTATGAACTGAATGTATCCCCCCCAAACTCATATGTTAAAATCCTAGCTCTCGATGTGATAGTATTTAGAAATAGGGGCTTTGGGAGGTAATTAAGTCATGAAGATGCAACCATCATGAAGGGGATATTGCTCAGATAAAAAAGACTCCAGAGAGTGCTCTTTAATCTCTGCCATGTGAGGCTACAATGAGATAACAGCCATCTGTGGATCAGAAAGTGAGCCCTCGCCAGACACTTGTCATCTTGATGAATTTTCCAGCTTCCAGAACTGTGAGAAATAAATGTTTGTTGTTTAAGTCAGCTAGTTTATATTTTTGTTATGGCAGTTTGAATGGACTAAAACAGTCATATGTAAAAACCTATAAAATATATAGAGAGGGAGATTTTTAATGAATAACAAGTGAATATCACGGTACTTACTACCAAGGTTAAAGGTAGAACACTATTGGTCTCTTAGAAGTTTGGCCTCTACCAAATCATATCACTCTCACCCTCTAGAATGATTTTTGTACTCATCATTCTCTTTTTCCATATAGATTTTACCATCTGGATATTAATACCTAGGTTTGAAAATTTGAGTAGTAAGCACAAACCTAAATGTGTTAGAAAAAGAGACACTGTCATTATCAGAAGAAGGCTTTCAAGAGAAACTTCACTGATGGAGTTTGTATATTTTCTCTGAAAATATACAGAGCACTTTTTGGGAGAGTTAGTGCGTGAGGCCATAAGAGTCATGAAATGTATAGGGTTCATGCCACTAGAACTATCTAGCTCGGCTGAAGGTAAGAAACAGATATTGAAGGATGTCCGACAGAAATACAGTTGGAAGGAATGTGCGATTCTGTGTTTTCTGCTTCTAAGCTCATTGTAGCCCAACTTTAGCCCCACAAATAGGTTAAAGCAGAGCACTTGTGGGATCAAACAAGTGTCTTTAATCAACTTGGCAGGAATTGAAGAGCAAGAACTGTATCAGCACATGATTTAATCCAGCTGAGTACAGCTCAGAATTTGGGACAGGTTCTACCTAGGCATTCTGCCCTCAGGTAAATAATGGCACAATGGCAATGGAAAGGTTGTAGAGGGCTGTCTTCAAAACGTTTATCTCTTGAGTTACTCTTCTCTAATCTAATCTGGATCATAGCTATTATCCTGGGATTTCATCTTCTTAATGGTAGTTCTCTTTACCAGTTCCCTGTATTAAATCTCCTCTTTGACATAGTCCATTTTAACATCTGTCTTGTTTTATTTTCCAGTTTTACTGAGAAATAATTGACATACATTGCTGCATAAGTTTAAAGCATATGACGTGGTGATTTGATTTACATCTTTGTGAAATGATTACTACAGTAGGTTCGGCTAACATACATCATCTCATATAGATACAATAAAAAAAGAGAAAGAAGAAAAAAAATCCGCTTGTGATGAGAACCCTTAGGATTTATTCTCTTAACAATTTCTCCACATATCATATGGCAGTGTTAACTACAGATTTCACATTGTACATTACATCCTTAGTACTTATTTATCTTATAACTGGAAGTTTGTACCTTTTGACCACCTTTCTCCAGTCCCCCTCCTCCACCCTCCGCTTTTGGTAAGCATAAGTACAATCTCTTTATGAGGTTTTTTTTTTATTCCATATACAAGTGAGATTATATGGTATTTGTCTTTCTTTGCCTGTCTGACATTCCACCTAGCATAAAGCCTTCAATGTTCATCCATGTTGTAAATGGTAGGAGTTTCATATTTTTTATGGCTGAATAATATTTCATAGTGTGTGTGTGTGTGTGTGTGTGTGTGTGTGTGCACATACTACAAATTCTTTATCCTTTCATTCATCAATAAACACTAATGTTCTTTTCATGTCTTGGCTGTTGTAAATAAGGCTGCTATAAACATGGATGTGCAGATATCTTCTCGAATAAGTATTTTTGTTGTCTTGGTTGATTTTGAGCTTCTTGAGGATAAGCCAGTTTTGTTCATCAATACAAAGGTAATCTTTGATATCAGAATTTCAAGCTTGTCTTCAGGTATTAGGAAGGTCCCCCATAGGGACCTCTAATCGCCTACCTGGAAGGTAAGGACTTGGAAGCATAGTAGTAAAGAAGAATTGGGATCTATGAATTCATCAATCAGTAAAAAAAAATCGTCATTTAATCCCTTCTAGCAGGCGAACATCTCTCTGTGCTTGTTTTTGTCAATTTGCTCTATTTTACAATTCACAGCATACATTATTAGATTTCTGCTTGGTTGAAGAAGAGGCAATTTTCCAAATAAAATAAAATTGAGGAAGGGATTTAGGAACAGTATTGTATCTAAATAGTTTTTACTCTGTCCTCCTCATGTTAGATTCCCCCTTCACTTCTGATTACATGATCCTTGACATTTCTGGTAATTTTTGAGACTAATTCTGTAGATATTTTATCATTTTTGAATTTTCCTCATATCAGGCTTGGAATCTGGCTTTCTTGTGACTGATAAGCCAGTTATCACTTGTCCATCTGCTGCCTTCCAGCTTACAAAATTTTCTTGTTCTTGCCTTTATTCATTTTTTTTTTTTATCTTTGTAGTGACTAAGGTAAGAATTGTAAAGGTTGAGATCAAATGAAAGAGTAGATTTTTGCTAAAAATGTAGACAAACCAAAAAGTTCCTACCTAACTACTTTATTCTTTTATTAACCATTTTCCTTAAATCTTTTAAAATGAAATTGTTTGAGATTCTAGGCATCCAGAAGAAATCTTGACAATGCTCTTTGGAGTGCAACATACTTATTCAAACAAAACTAAGTAATTTGAAAGTATGGGTGTAAAAATATCACAGAGCTGAAACAGGGTTTCTTTCTGCATACCATCAAATGCTGGGACAAAACATTATGTGAAACTGGTTAGTGTGTGAAATGCTGGTAGAAAATATACCCTAGCATTCTTCAGACTATGCATTGAGTTAGGAAGGGAAGATGCAAGAAATAATAACAAATGATATAGACAAGGCTCTCTAAAATAAATTACTAATTCAAATGATGGCACCTTCTATGTGCTAGGGATTGGGGATCTAAAGGGAAAAGATAACATCCATATCTCTCAGAAATTCACAGTCAAATAGGGGAAGCAGACTGTCAAATTACAACAGAACTCAGTTTATATCCATGATGTTTCCATCTCTCCCTAGCACATTCTTTTCTTTTTCTACTCTGACTGGCTCCTTATCTTTTACGTATAAGCTAAAATGTCACCTCTTCCTGACTACCCTATCCAAAGCAGATCTCCCATCTGCACATTCACTATCATTATTTGTCTCTCAGTGTTCTGGTTTGTTTCCATTGAAGCATTAATCAAAATGTGTAATTATTTTATTTTTATTTGTTCTTTTTTTCCTTTCTGTCTCCCACCACTGGACCATACCAATTTTATTTCCCATTTTATCCTCAATGACTAAAACAGTTCTTGATACACAGCATATTGGGTGAATTTAATGATATTTTCCATCTAAACTTCCTAATAGCACATGAGCTAAATCTTGAAGGATTTGTAGAAGTTAATCAGTGGTAGAGAGTATTTGAGGAAGGTCATTTTAGTCAAGCAGCAACGTATGTGAAAAAACACAAATTTTTTTTACTGACATAGTATAACACTGAAGAAAAAGAATGGTCAACTTTGATTCTATATCTAGCTAAAATATCCATCAAAGTGAAAAGAAAATAAAAACATTTTCTGACAAAATTGAAAATATATCTCCAGTATTCTACACTCGAAGAAAAACTAAAGGGAATAATTTAGGTAGAATAAAAATGATTTCAGGTGGAAATAAAAAGATGCAGTAAAACTGACCATGAAATAAAAAGGATAAGTATTGAGTAAACATAAAAAGCTATACTAGGAAAATTTTATATGCTCTTATCTATCATGTAAGGAATTTAGAAATTGCTGTTCCATTTTAACAGTAAGTAAAAAAAGAGGAATTAATTGAGACATCAACAACTCTTCTTAGTTCCATCAGAGAAGTAAAGTCACAGGGCAAACTGCTCCTCTAAAAATTAGAGAGACAGATGGGTGAAAACAAAGAATCACAACTTACTGAAACAATAATGCGCAAGCAGAAATCTCTGCCAGAAGTAGGGCTGGAGTGGAAAATCTAAACTGTAATTGATGAATCACTAGAGGCTCAATATGCACAAATCTGAGAGCTAAAAACTCCAGGGAGACCCAATCATAGGGAAGCCCTCAAGCTTTTGTGAGTTTTCCTTCAGGAACTTGACAATTGCAACAAATGCACACTGTGGTGCAGTATGTTGATGATAGGGAAGGTTGTGTGAGGTTGGGGGGTTGTAGGTATATGGAAACTCTCCATACATTATGCTCAATTTTACTATGAACTTAAAGATGCCTAAAAATTAAATCTTATTAATTAAAAATACAGTAAAATTTTTTATAGACTTCTAGGGCCTTAAAACATTCTATTTGAATTTTGGTAGTAGTTCATGGGTACTAGCTCTATAATTATTAAACCTGTACATTTACATAATAAATTTGTCTGAATTTGTTATATTTTCTAATATTGAAAAGGAAAGCAACTATAGAAATAGAAAAGAAAGCAAAGAATTGGTTAATAAAAAAATTCAGGGAAAGTAAAATAGGAAATTAAAGAAAAGCATCTAATTGTTTTAAAATTACTGTCTTATTATTAAACTTGTATGTGGGTACATAAGCATTACTTTTTTATTGCTCTTTAAAATATAAATGTCTATATGCTCTGTGTATTTCATGTAAAATAGTAAATATAAATACCATTGACACTTTAACAATACAAATTTCAACTGCATTAGTCCATGTGGCTATTTTTTCAATAATTACTGTAAATTATTTCCCCTTTCTTATGATTATCTTAATAACATGTTTTTCTCCAGTTTACTTTATTTTAAGAATACATTATATAACATATAACATAAAATATAAGTTAATTGATTATGTTTTCACTAAGGCTTCTGGCCAACAGCAACCTATTAGTAAGTTCTGGGAGAGTTCAAAGTTATATGTAAATTTTTGACTGCATGGCGGGGAAGGCACCCTTAACCCTTCATGTTGTTTGAGGGTGAATGGTGTTTTTTATTTAAATAATTTTAAATAATATTTTAAATTTAAAAAGCTAAAAAAAGGTAAAAAAAAATTCAGACCGTAAATAAAATTTTTTCAATAAGTTTTGTTGTAAAGCTGAACCAAAAAGTGAGAATTTGAAGTTGTAGAAGATAAAGATAAAAATAGAGTTTAAAACAAAGACAGGAGATACAGAACATATTTACATGTTGCTGAGAATAATCCTCTTGACAGGGCATTATGATAAAGAAAACATATAGAAACTGCAAAAAGAAGTCCTTGCAAACTGAGAAGAATAGGGAACAAGAGTTAAAAAAAAGTTTTGACCTTTAATAGAAGTAGGTATGGTTTCACATGGTTAAAAATGAGGACAGAGGATATGGGTCCTGATGCCAGTGGAAGTGCAGTTTGGGTGAGAAAATCAGAAAGTTACTGTTGGTTACTTGCCTATTTTCACAATAATAATTTCCTGAGAGGCGGGGAAGGATCGATATGGGGCTTTTAGAAATAAGAGGATGCCATTTTTATCTGGGAGAACATTCATTGATAGAATTATTTTTCAGTACTGTAGTTTAAATGTTGATGACTTGGGCATCATTTGGCAAACTACAAAACCAGGCTGACTGGTTTTCCATTTGACAGTGAATAAAGAACAAGATGTAAAATCTTGCCAAAACTTCGTATTACCAGTACTTTCTATCTGTGCCGATGGGATAGGTGATTTTTAAAACTTTTTAATTCTACATTTCTTTTATTATTTATCAGATTGAGATTTTTTTTTTTTTTGCATTTATAGGCAAGTATTCTTCCTTTGTGAATAATCTGCTTCTATCATCTGCTCAGTTTTCCATTGGCTTTTCTAGTACTTATTTTTTAAAAAATTATGTAGTGCGCATACTAGAACACTTTTAATCCTGCATATTTTTAATCTTTTGTCTTTTTATACTGTTTATTATATCAGTGAGAAGTTTTAATTAGTAATAATAATGAATATTTTATAAAACAAAATATTTTATACTCTTTTTACAAAACTAGCAAAAACTTAAATTCGAACTTTAACAGTATTTTCCTAACTCTTTATGATCATAGACTCTTTAATTATCTGCTAAAATCCAAAGCCTAGAAAGTTTCTGATGAAATAAATCTGTGGACACAGAAAGAAGAATACATGCATATGCAAAATTTTGCACATAATTTCAGTGGTCTCATAAAGGACACTAATTTAAGAACTCCTTTTAAAGATAGATACTAGTTTTTATTTAGTAATTTTAAATAATATAAATGTATAATATTCCTACAATATTATGCAGATCTATAAAAACAAGGTTTTCAATTTTTTTATTAACAAAATAATGTTAAGCCTAGAAAACTATTAATACTGTGGTTTCAACTAATAATATAAATTTAAATCATTGTTATATAGATTGAAAAGGGTAAGACTAAGCCAAAGACATTTAGAAGACTATTACAGTGATATAAGTAAATGTAATGATAGCCCAAATAAAATGAATATTTGTATATTTATATAAATTTTAGACTTTAAAAATAAATTACTGAGTCCAAGGAAAGACCACATGGCTGCCTTCCATGAAGATACATAGAGCGACATTATTTGGTGAATTTACCATACATCTCTCAGTCTGGATTTCATTTGGGTTTTGAAACTTAATTTTATCAGAAAATTAAGAAAGATTAGCTTTCCCAGTGGGGTGTCTCACATAAAGTTAACTAAGAACCTCAAAGTTACTTATATCTTTTACCTTAAAAATGGTGTAAAAAAAGTGAGATGATATATATATATCAGCATATGTGAAACAATAAATACTCAATATATAATAGGTTTATTGTCATACAAATCAAATGTTAATTTATTACTTGCCATATAAGTTGAGTATATATTTATTTTTGCATAATTAGGACAAATACACACACGCACAGGAAAGATAATTTTTTAAGAACATGATGAAGAGTGAATGGATTGATGAAAAAATAAAGGCAGAAATTTTTGGGAAAACCTTCACAAATTTGATTATAAAGGGATAAAAAGATTAAAATGATAACTAAAACAATAAGTCTGGCCAAAAAATATTTTTAAGTTTAATTTAGTTGTGTTTTATTAAGATTGTGTGATGGGTTGAATTATGTCACCCCCAAAAATATGTTAGAAGTTTCAATCCCGATGCTTTAGAATATGGCTTATTTAGAAATAGAGTGATTGCAGATATAATTAGTTAAGATAAAGACATTATGGAGTAAGGTGAGCCTCTAATCCAATATTACTGGAGTCTTTACAAGAAAATGACCATGTGAAAACATATACACATAGGGAAAATGTCATTTGACCAGGAAAGCAAATATTGAATTTGTACAGCTGCAAGCCAAGGAACTCCAAAATTGCCAGAAGACCGCTCAAAGCTAGAAAATAGGCAAAGAAGGATTTTCCTATAGATATCTAAAGGAGCATGGTCCCATGGACACCTTGATTTAGACAATACATTTCTGTTGTTTAAGCCATTCCATTTGTGGTACTTTGTTACAGTTGTTCTAGGAAACTAATATAAATAGAAAGACTCAAACATGTTTAAGTGTTGGGAATTAGTCACCATGAAGTGAAATAGTGGAGAGAGATGGGGAAGGAGCTATTGATGGAGCAAGTTCCTGGAGGAGAAGGCAGGAAAGCATTACTTAGAGAATGGGCTTAGGAGGAAAGACACTTCTTAAATTTAGCGAGAGGAAAGAAAGGAAGCGAGGTAGTTTCTATCTCTGATTCTCATTTTTTCTAACACTTATGAGGCAAATTCATCTCTAATAATGAGCAGGGCCTTGATTTCAGAGGAGATTTGAGAGATTTAAAATAACTTCTGTAGAGAATGAGAGAGAAAGCCAACTGAGGCTCTATAAGATAGCGAGCTTCTAGATTCAAAGTACAGCACTAATTAATGAATGCATTTGCAGTTTGGTTTGGCATCAAGGCAATTCAAACTTGTACCTTTATTTTATCCGTTCTACTTTAAAAGAAAAATTTTGTAATGAACATTTAATTATTAAATTTGAAAACAACAATAGATATTCATATGTTTTGTTACCCTCTCACATCATCTAAGGAAACCATTCATTAATTTCAAGGAGTGAATTCATGTTGTGTGTGTTCTAGATTTGTGTATCATCAGTAGAAAATGTATAATCACTGAATTAAAACTCACAGAAGCTACATAATCAGAAAAGATGCAATTCTCACAACATCTATAAATTTACCTAGAGCTTGAGTTTATTTTAATATACATAGACATTCATTAAGTAAATAACATACTAACATTTTGTGGTTTAGTATATGTAATAAACAAGGCCCTTGATGGTATAGATCAAATAATGTTGTAGAGACAGACTTGAACATTAGTATGTTCAAGGATTTATTAATATAGGTAAAAGCATCCAATTAACACAAGTATGTAACAAGGCAATATGAAATTTTGAGAGTATCCTTACTGGTTTCTTGACACACAGGTTTAGGATTATATTTAATTTTCATCACCCTGCTCCACATCAATAAATAAACACCTAATTAGCTATACATCTGGAAATATATATAAAAAAGAGTATCCATCCATGAGATAAAACAGAGCTCAGCATAATAGAAAATATGAACATTTAAAATGAAAGGGGTAACAAACCACTAGGAACAAGTATATATTGATAAACAACAGGTTATTCCAGACTAAGCTCATATTATTTTTAATGGAGTTACTAGTTCATTGGTTGAAAGTAATAGACGTTTGTAATAAAGACACAATCAAGTTGATTAGCAATTAAAATGGTGAACTAAAATGGTCTTGTGTTGGCATTGTAAATGTATAGAATGCTAAAAAAAAATCTGTCTTTATTTTGAGTCTTTTCCTAAAGAAATTTAATGACATGGAAAGATATTTTTAAATTAAATGAAAATAATACATTATAAAACAGTAAATTTCATATGTTCTTGTATATATATATATCTGGAGGCAAAACTTTGAAATGTTAACATTGTTGTATGGTAATATTGAGAATATTTATTTATTATACTAATCTATATTCCTAAAGCTAGACTATTGATCTTCATATTCACCAACTCTCTCCTCAAAGCTGCTTCTCTCCTGAGTAATTAGGCCACATAGCATAGAACTTAAAAGCAAAGGCTTTTCAACTCTTCAGTCGGATTTGGAATCCCACTCTACTGGTCACTAGTTATGTGATATTGGGCAAGTTGCTTTTACTCCACGTCCTATAGTTTCCTTATCTGAAAAATGTAAATAATATTATCATGTAGCATTGTTGTGATAATTAAATAAATACATAAAAATATTTTGAGCAGAGCCTGGTATAAATCGAGAGTTAAATAAATATTAAAAATAATGCTAATAAGCATCGCTATATCCCCACTATATCCCCTGTTTTGGCTAATAGCATCATGTTTACTCAGTTGCACAAACTAGATATCTGAAGGTCAGCTTTAAACCCCACCTTCTCATCATATATATGTCCTAAATAATTTGGGGACATAGTCCTCAGTCTACATATTTAGTGTTCTAGCTTTAGATTAAGTCTGTTCTCTAAACTGGACAATTTGACTGAGTCTCATAACTCTCTCTAATTCCATTTGCCCACATTCAGATCTGTTTTTCACATCTCTTATTATACCTTCCCCTGTCCACCACTCCCCATACCTAAATCTAATTGTGTTATTTCTTAAAAGACTTAAAATCTTCCACTATAAAGCCCGAATTTCTCATCATTTCACATCAATTACAATATGGAAGGTCACTGTCCTCTGAACCTGCTCTTCTACTTCACAGCTCACTGTTCTGCACTATTTTCCTCCATCCCCCACTTAGGGTGACTTTTCTTTTATTCTCTACTTTCCTTACCTTTCCACTGTGCTTAAGTCACTGCTTCCTCTTTGACCTTCTAGCACAATCATTCTTTAATGACAATAAGAGCAGCAATAATAGCTGACATTAATGTATAATTCTGTGTCTCTCACTATTACAGAGTCAGGTGTTACCTCATTTACTCCTCAAAACAATCCCGTAATGTAGGTATTGTTGTCAACCTCATTTAACAGATAAGAAAACTGATGTAGAAAGGTTAAGTACTTGTCCAAGGCCACTTGGCTGGTGAGATATGGAGCACACTTTGAATTCATACAGAAAAATGAGAGCCAAAGCTACTAAGAATACTTCCTCCCATTACACCACTCAAACACAGCACATTGTATTATCATAAAAAAAAACTACATCTGTCTCTTCAAAAATACAATGCCTTCTTCATATTTGTACTTCCATTGTCTAATTCAGTACCAGTAACATAGAATGCACAATAATTAATAAAAGAACTAACGAACAAATGAATGAGAATGATGACATAAATAGCTAGTTTTCGATGGATTGCCTTTCCTACCTGGTGGATGTTTATTATATAAATATTATTCTTTTATTAACAGCTATATTGAAATATAATTGTTATACAAAACACCGTACATTTTTAATGTATACATTTTGATGAATTTGAACATATGCATACACATGCGAAACTATCACTACAACCAAGGTAAAATGTCAACCTCATTGGAAGGAAAGCCTAGAAAAATAAAATTAAATTAAAGTTGCTGTTACAATTGCATTAATATTGATACAGATTTATGAAACCACAAGTAAATTGGATCATAGAAGAACTATGCTTGCCTTGATTTATCAGTTTTTCAAGTTCTGAAAACACTAGCATTATTGTTTATGCAGACCTCAAGACAACCTTTCATCGAATTGGGCTCCTTGAATCCTAAAGGCCTAATCTCTTTTTCCAAGGTTATCAGATATAACCACTGTAATAATAATTTTAAAAATTAGTATCAGTGAAGTTGTTTCAATTTTCCAAAGATAAAAATGTATGAATAAAAATGTATATACTTTATTCCATCAATAAAGTATAGCTTCTGTACAATTTCTAAATCATCTCCTGGAGATATCACATAGTAGCCTCATTCAGCTGAGATACATGATGTGATTCCTGCCTAGATTTCTGTACTATAGTCCTCCGTGGTCAATGAGACCAGCCACATTTGTTGTTCTCTAAAAAGTTAAATTTAGTGTTGTAATATGAATCTTCCTTCATTGAGCCTCTGACTGTCCAGAGGTTTCCAAACTTATGTTTATACATGTCAGTGCTTTTTTTAAATAACTACATGAAAATGAAATCATCATGAGTTTTTATTACTATTTATTTATTTATTGTTTACTCACGTATTCTCCAAACTTATTCCTAGAAGGAAAGATAAAAGTCTTCTACAGGTTTTATATTTTATCTTGAGCTTAGGTACTTTATGTTTAATTTTCTAATTTTCAAATATATGAGTTTTTATTTTTTATTTGTTATTAACTTCTAATTTAATTGCATTGTATCAAAAAATATATTCTGCATAATATGAATTTTTGAACAAAATTTTGATATAAAAATTTTATGAAATAGTTTTCTATAAAACTCTAATTAGAAGAATAGATCATAAAAATAATTGAGAACGTACATGAAGATTCAGCTGCAAGGAATATCTACACATTGCTCTTTATAAGCACAAATTTTTTTTCTTTTTTTTCTTAATTAATTAATTGATTGATTTTTTTTATGATGACATTGGTTAAAGAAATCCAGTAAGTTTCATCTGTACACTTTAACAGTAAGGCATATATATATATTTACACTGCGTGTTCACCTCCTATAGTTAGATTTCTTTCTGTCATCACATATTTGACCCCCTTTATTTCACCTCCCTCCCTCTCCCCCCAGCCTCTACCCTGGTGTCCACTAGTCTATAGTCCATGTCCATGAGTCTCTGTTTGTTTGTCCTATTTGTTTGTTGGTATAAGCACAAAAATTTTGAGGAAAAATATTATTACATAAGTTATGAAAAAAAGCACAAAATAGATCACTCTGTACTTGTTAAAATTATGATTTGAAGAAACTTAATAACCTGGGAAGATGTTTTTTGTCGGAAGCCAGCTGACCAAGTCAAACCGGGTACCTGAATGGGGGAGCGGGGACTGAGAAAAAAGAGAAGACAGACAGGGTGCAGGAGGGAGAACAGATCTCACAACTGTCTCTCCGAGTTTATTTCTTATCCTTCTTTTTATACATAATCTGTTCCTTTGTGTATCCCAAGATAACATAATTAAAGTAACATCCTGAAGATCAAGGTACAATCGATACTCCCTTTGACACTCCCTTTGACACTCCCTTTGACACTCCCTTCGACAATCCCTTTGTCTATACTTAATCTTCTTCTTCCTGGAATTCCACAGAACCAGCCTTTTCTTTTTTATGCAAGCAGGCCTCCCGAGATAATCCATGCACTCTTTTGAATTTGGGGAGCTTTAGCTCCCTACAGTTTTTAAATTGAAAGTAATACATTATAAAACAGTAAATTTAGTATGTTCTTGTATATATAACTGGAGTCAAAATGTTAACATTATTGTATGGTTAAGATTGGGAATAATTTTTATTTATTATACTAATTTATATTTCTAAAATTTCTAATATATTAGTTTTTTAAAAGACTTTTTAAACTCTTATATTAATATAAAATTTGCACAGAATGAAAAATTTTAAATCCTGTTTGATTTGGTTTACTCTGAATATTTAGGACAAAGTTAATGCATATAGAAACTTTCTTTGGCCCTAAGTAGGAACAGTTGAAATTTTGGGCTCAAAATGCATCACAGTTTTTGATATACTTAAAACACACAATACACATAAACTTTCTACTCTTGCTGCTGAAAATTCTTTTAAATAACCATGTATACCCAGCCTGGACTATCCGAGTTGACTCAGACTTTGAGTTACAACTAGATTTGCTTCAATAATGTCTAATGCCCTTAAAACCAAGGAAGACTTTTATTAACAGACATTATCTAGCAAACATTAATTGATGTTAAAACATAAAAATTTAGTAAAACAATGAAAAATTTTCACAAAGTTCCGTAGAAGTTATTTGCTAGGAGATTCCAATACAGTTTTGTTGACATCTGTTCTCATTCTGATTAATCTTATTTTGAGTGTGTATGTGCATCATTACTCTTCTGAGACTAAGTGGATTCAAATTTTATTACTTAATTAAACTATTTGATTTGTAAGTAAATGAAATTCAAAATAAAAAAATTATACCTATTTGATAATCAGTCTACATAACAAAATGTAGATGTATGTTGATCTGAAATAATAATAATAATATGCTTGTCAATACTCTAAATAACACAGAATTTCAGCTTTCAGAGTTCTTTGAACCATAAGATTATGAAATTTAAAAATTTTAGTCTTAAAAAATGTAAAATAAAATGATAACTTAGATGTAGAGAAATAAGGTAGCCTCATAAACTCTTATTTGGAGTTATACCCTATCTAGAGAAAAGAGATAAATTATAGCATTTTTTGCAATGGAATGCCATGATTCATTGACACAAGAATATACTTTTGATTTATTATTAAGTAGTATATACAAAATGATCATATGATCTAGTTTTTAAAAATTCTGTCTATGTGTGTATACATGTATGAACATAGATACATAGTTATCAGATGATTCTGAACAATGGAATCATTGGCAAGTTTATTTTCTCCTCTTTATTAATCTGTATTTTGTTATAATAAGTTATTTTTTACATAAACTGTCAGTCTAATTACATGGTGGTTTCATGTTGGAGTCGAAGAAACCTGATTCTCTCTTGTATGCACCAGAAAAATAAAAATAATTCCTTAGGCAAACAGGCAGAGCAAAATAATTAGGCCCAATCATAATTTCCCTTTGTCAAATATCTACTTAAAATAAATTGTATGACTATAAGTGTCATAAAGTATTATCTGTTTTATTTGGAGAGGCTCTGAATAGCATGTTTTACTTAGTATTATTTTGGTAAAATAGTCAATGCAATAGGCAAAGAAATAAAAAAAAGATATAACTATTAGAAAGGAAAAGATAAATATCATTATTGCAGATATAATTGCATATCTTAAAAACATACAAAAATAAACTGAAAAAGTTTTAAAACTTGTAATAGAGATCAGTAGATGGCTAATTACATATACAATAAAAATAATTGTTTAAATAGCCAGTAAGAAGCAAATAATTTCAAAACCCGGAATACCAGTGCTCTCAATGAGACTATGAGTTATCTGATATCATAAAACAAATAGATTTCCAATTTGAATAAGTGAGATTCAACTCATTTATTTTCAACTAAAGTCTTTGTCAAATTTAGGAAAGCAATATTAGATAGATCATAGGTAGGTAGGTAGATAGATAGATAGATAGATAGATAGATAGACAGATAGATAGATAGATAGATAGATAGATAGATAGATAGATAGATAGATAGATAGATAGAAGATAATGAGAATAGAGAGATAAGATAACAGATAGATGATAGAGATAGGTAGATTGATCTAAAAGGGCATCAATATAAATATATAAATATTAACAGTGAATGTACTCTAGATTATGACATTTTAGATTTAGCTATATATTGATTAACAGAATTGTCAAGGAGCCTAACTGGGTTTTCCAAACATTATGCCTTTGAGAAATATATTCCAAGCTTCAACCACTTGACTGAAACCATTTTGGGAATAAAATACATTCTTAGTAACAAACTTATAATAATAAAAAAAACTAACACTGTCAACAACACAACACACAATCACCTCTTTGATTTTTAAATTTCTTTTGTACTAATGATATGCTTTTTTCCCCCAAAGACATTTTACAATATACAGTAGATAATATTAGTACACCAAGATTTTCTTTACTATGGCCATAATTAAATAGTAAATCGTACCAAAGTACAATAATCTCTGTGGCAAATAGCTAGCTGTTCACCAAACAAACAGAAGCAAAATATCTATATCTATATCTACATATGTATATACATATATATATAGTTGTTGATGTTTGTTGTTGTTGTTGTTGCTGCTGCTTCTGGGGACACAGCTAGACTGCAGTTCTGAGCCCCTCTTGCAGTTGGATATGGACACATGATTGTTTTAATGCATGATCTTTAAGGAGAAGTAATGTGTACCACTTCCAAGATTGGCTCATATAAATCTCCCATGAGCAATCTGCCACGTTTTTTACCCTCACTTCTGGCTGCTGATCATGTCTCTGGTGACCTTGGAATCTATATTGTAAGATGGCAAAGTAACCATCAGTCTTCCCTGGATGTCTGTATGGAGAAAGGTCAGCTATCAACCTGAATAACATCCCAGCACTATTAGATGAAGAAGAAAAAGTATTTTTTTTTAAGGCGCTGAAATTTTGGTGTCTATAACGTTAGCCTACTCAGCACTAATACAGTCTCTACCTCTCCTATCATCAATCTTTTCCTCTAGCTTTCAACTTTCAATTTATGATTACTTGTAGTGTTACTCTCTGCCTTTTATTTGCTTTCCAGAAAACTTCCTGCCTTTAATCCCTGGCAATTTAGTTCTAAAAAATCTCACTTGTAATATAGCTAACAAAAATTGTTCAAAGTTTATAGAGTAATGTTCATATTTTCCCTCAGCTTCAAAGCTGACAAATTATTTTTTATATTCTTACTTTTATAAGAACATTCATATAGCTTAATGTAAGAAGACTAAATGCTTGTTTTTATATTAACATATTTTACTAAAACTTTGATTTGTAATTGTTTTTCCTGTTAGTATTCTTTAATTATTTGGTAATGAACATGATTTATTTATGTAATTTTTAATGAAAAAAGGGGAGAAAGCCTTGTTAAAGTAGATATTTATTCCCCTGTTCACTTAAAATTTTTAATTTAACTAAACTCGAGTTCAGGTATTTGCAAAAATTTCTATCATTTCCAATTTGGCTTTAATTTCTTAAAAATATCATGTGTACAGGCCTGTCATAGTCACAAACATTGACAAGACAGCACACAACCAGAGGATGCTCTTCCTTTCTAATTTTCACCTTCAATTCTCTAACATCTTCCATATTAGGAACTGAAAAGCTATGCCCCACTTCAAAGCCTTCCATAAATAACTACTAAAACAATCTTCTGGCCTGTAGGGGCCAAACTTCTAAACTCTGATTTTCAAAAATCCCTGGATCATTCATGGTCTGTCCAACTCTACTATTTGCTTCTCTGTGAACATTCCTTAATTCCTCAAATATATGTACTCAATATCTCCATTCACACAATTTTATTTTATGCTGTATATGATGCTTTCCAGAACAAGTCTTTTATCAGAGCAATCTTAATCTCTTCTGTGCTCCTTAAACTGTGAATTCTTTGAGATCAGCAACTGTGTCTTATTTTCTTTATATTTTCTATCTCTTTAGCACCATAGAATTAATATAAATAATGTTTGATGAATTTAATGAATTTCATCAAGTTAAATAGATCAAATACCTAAATTTAGTCAATATTTCTGCTTCTAATCTTCTACTGAAATCCTGTTTTTATTATGACTCCAGGTAATAGGATCACTTCCTTCCAAGAATAAGATATGGATACTAGTGGCAAGAATACAGGAGTTCTGGAAGGAATAAATGGAAAGAAAGTTGTTTCTGAAATCACTAGTACAAATCGTTTTAGGAAAAAGAAAAATGAACAGCAGTTTTGGTGACATGAATTCTAGAATTTTTAGATTTAGCTACATATTGATTAATAGAATTGATAGGGAATCTAACCAGTTTTTCAAACATTATGCCTTTGAGAAATATATTCCAAGTTTCAAACCACTTGGCTGAAGCTGTTTTTGAAATAAAATATATTCTTAGTAACAAACTTAAAATATTAAAAAAATAACTGACACTGTCAACAACACAACCCACAATCAATCCTAGAAGTGTATTCTTTCCAGTTCTCAGTTTAGTTGATACACTGTGTTAGATAGAATGATAGATCTTTTTGAAATTTTACGATCCATCTTGAGTAGAAGGTTTTGTAGTGTTGTCAGGTATAAGAGTTATGTATACTCCACAAATATTTGTCATATCATAGAAAGCTTCAACTTAGAGAGGAGGTATATAACTTTCTTTGTTCTATTTAATCTCACTGAGTTACTATGTTTTATGTTTTAAGAGCAAATATAACTGAAATACAGAGCGACATGAAAATAACAGTGAAAATTCAGAAATGGTATTTCATAATCTGGACCCTGTCAACCTATAATTTCCACAAAAGGCTTTTTAAAAAGAGGATAGAAACATTTACAATACATTTTTAATATTTATCACTAACTTTCACTCCAACAGAATTTCTATGTTGCACAAATCTAGAAGGATTCTGTTTTCAAAAACTGCAATTAAATGTGTTACATATATACAATGGAATATTACTCATCCGTAAAAAGGAATGAAGTTCTGATACATGATGCAACAAGGATAAAACTTGAAAACGTTATGTTGAATGAAATAAGCCTTACTAAAAAGGGACAAATACTGGGTGACTCCACTTATATGAAGTATCTAAAAGTGGCAACTCAATAGAAACAGAAAACAGAACAGAGGACAGGGAGCTGCAGAGAGGAGGGACTCGGAAGTTAGCTGCTACTTAACAATTACAAAGTTTGTTTGAGTTGATGAAAAAGTTTTGACAATAGAAAGTGATAATGGTTGTGCAACATTGTGACTGTGATTAATGCCACTGATTTATACACTTAAAAATGGTTAAAATGGCAAATTTTATGTTATATACTTTACCACAAAAAAAAATCCTGAAAAAAATTGCAGTTAATGAACAGTGACATGGCCAAAAGAAAGCATAGCATTGAACTTTATACCTGTGACAACCCTGACATTTTTAACTTAGGTGAAAATTTTTATTCCTGTTCAGGAATGTAACCAAGAATTGAAGATACTTCAAGTAGCCATATTATTAACACTGACTAGTTATTTGGAAGAAGGAAAAAAAAACAACTAGATTTTGTGGAAATAAACAACTATGTCTTTGGAATCTACACTATAATTTTAAAAGTTCTCCCCAATCAAGATTTGATTTTTGAGACTGGTGGAAGAAATAATGATTGAATAAATTAAGGAATTATTTGCAGGTGGTGGAATATGAATGATCTTATTAAATAGTCAAAATATATTTTAAATATATACTTATATCAATCAAAAAAAAGATTCAGGCTATAATAAAGAATAAAAAGCATTTATCTGAGCAAAAGGATTGCAGTTTGAGAGGTACGGATTCAGGTAAGCAACCCAAACTGCACTCCAGAGAACAAAGAATAGCAAGCAGAGTTTATAAAGGAAAAAAAGATAAAATGTAGTTTTTCGTGCACATGAACAACTGCTTGCTAAATTAATAGGGATTGGTTTGTTCCAGTATGCAAACAAGGGGGCAAAAACTACAAGAAAGAGGTACAGTCCATATGTGTCCATAGGCAGTTGTGATTCCATGATGTTTATGGCTTGGCCTTGAGCTGTGTTTAGCAGCAGCTTTAGCAACTTGATAGCAGCTCTGAGAACTGAGACACAAGATATACATAAGGAAGTTCCCACTTCCTTAATAGCCTCCTGACTCTATTTTAATTGATTCTCTTAGCAATACTTGACTCTATTTTATTTTTCTATTATCAATTATATAAAAAATAAAGACAGCACTAAGTAATTTATAAAATAGAAAATATAAAAATAAAAAAGGCAGATTACTAAATAAAAAGGCAATTAGTGACATTGTACTTCTCTTAAATTAGTTTAATTATCACTATTTAATAAATTTGTTTTGATATCTGATTCCAAGAGAATTATTTGACATGTTGATACATTTTTAAAGACAATCAAGTAATGGAGGCAGTCAAGCAGAGCAGAAAAGAAAAAAGAATTGAGAAAAAGCAGTCCTTGTACTATTCTTCTGGCAAATAATGTAGACACTGAGTTGTTAAAATTGAATTATGAAAGTTTAACTGTTCAATTATCTGTTTGAGGCTTCAGCAGGTTCATGGCCCTTGACTGAGCAGTTTTGTGGTGAGTGATGGGTGGCTTCTGCATGGCTTCTGACTTTTGAAGAAAGTGATACCCATGCATAGAGGTTATTCTTTTTCTCTTTTGCAGGCCACTTTGCAGCCACTTACATATGTAGAAAGTATTTCAAGTCTTATCTAGAGGTCAAATTTTTTTGAATCTGTTAAGATAGGTTTAAACTATAGTGCAAGAAATCAATTTTATTCTTGAATTTTTTTCCCATTGGTCCCAAAGCTCCTTTCTCTCATACCATTTAATATAATTAAATCTTCGACATTTCTTCCAACAGATTCTAAGAAAGAGAATTTAACAATTGGCACCATCACTTGGTTCAATGTCACTGCGTCTTTCCCAAACAATAAATTGTTACTACAATGGTCTTTCTTTTCTTTTTCCACCAGAGAAAACCTGCAAAGTCATTTAAAATCTGTCATTTTGCATGAAGGACATTACCTTCTTTATTCTCTAAAGAATGATAAGTTGAATAAATATCTCGCTCTTTGGATATAAATTACGTGTTGATTTCAAAGAGATATGATGTGATTCAGAAAGTGTCTGGTATAATCATATATATGATTGTGAAGCCAGGCTTGGCTTCATCATGGGAGAAGAATTGTTTCCACCTATGCTTTTCTATCAGTCCCAGCTAGGTCTACCAGAGTTACACACACTGATATCTTTCATCTCTTCTTTTGACTTTCCTCCTTAATGTTAGCATTTCTCACATTCCACCTGTACCAAAAGAAGGAAAGTTTGAAGGAGATAAAGCAACACAGAAGTTGACAAAAAAATTCGATTTTATAAGGTGAGAGAAAATTTAAAAACTCTCTCCACCAGAACAAATTTAAATTTACAGAAATTAAGAGATAGTGCAGATTTCCAACACAGAGCACACCCAGATTCTCCCATTATTAACATATTACATTAGTCTGACACATTTGTTATAATTAATGAGTTGGTATTGACACATCATTATTAATTAAAGTGTATTGTTTATTCACTTTTTTTTTTTAATGCCTACAGCACCTGGTCTTCCTAGGTGGTCTCCAATCCAAGTACTAACCAGGCCTGACTCTGCTTAGCTTCTGAGATCAGACGAGATTGGGCCATTCAGGGTGGCATGGCCATAGACAGTTTATTCACTTTTTTTAGTTCTTACTTAATATATCTTTTCTGTTCCAGGATCTTACCCATAATTCCACATTACATTTAGTTGTCATGTTCCCTTAGGTTCTTTTTAGCTATGACAATTTATTGGTCTTTTCTTTTTAGTGACACTATTTTGAGGAGTACTAGTCAGCTATTTTGTATTTCTATTGGAATTTGTCTTATGTTGTTCTCATGATTAGACATGAGTTATAGGTTTGGGATAGGAAGGTCACAGAGATACTGTGCCACTTTTAGTCACATCTTATCAAGAGCACAAACAATCAACATGATTTATCGCTGTTGTTAAATTTGATCACTTGACTGAGTAATGATTTCTTCACTGTAAAGTTACTCTATTTTCCCCCTTTTCATACTGAACTCTGGAACGAAGTCAAAATCATAGCCTTCACTTAAGGAATATGGAGTTATGCTCACTGCGCGAGGGCAGAGTATCTATGTAAATTGTCTGGAATTCTTCTGCATAGGATGTTTGTTTCTTCTCCCCATCTATTAAGTTACCCAAACTTTTATTTATATCAGCATGTATTCATAGATATTTATTTTATACTTTATTTTGTTGTTTAAATTTTTCTAGATTTAGTCATCGGAAGCTCTTTCAATTGGCTTCTATGCCCCTTTAACGAACCCTTATCAATTAATTTTTAAAATTTCTTTTTACCAATTTCTTACTTTCTGGTACTTCAAGATTCTCTAGGCTTATCTTGTATATTTTCTGCCTAATCCTAGAAGCAAGCATTTCTCTAGGGAAGCCTGATTCCTGTCATTGGAGAACTCTATTAGAAACCAAGACTTGAGCACTAGGTGCACTTGTTACTACAGCAGTGTCATTTCTTTTAGGCTGTCTCAGCTGACAGAACAAAGAAATATATGTGTGCATACTATTCTGCATTTGTACACATACAGTAGATACTCATTTTTTGTGGATTTCATATTCGTGAATTTTCCTACTTGCTAATATTTATTTGTAACCCCAAAATCAATACTCACTGTACTTTCACAGTCATTTATAAACATGGACAAGTCAATAAAATATTTGAGTCATCTCACATGTATATCCCAGCTGAGTTCAAACAAGGTGACATTCTACTTCCTTGTTTCAGCTCTCATCAAGTAAACAAGTATCCTTTTTATGGTGTATTTAGTGCCTGATTTTTTACAATTTGTGTGTTATGTTTGTGATTTTTCTGTTTAAAATAATCCCCAAGTATAGCACTGAAGCACTTTCTAGTGTTTCTAAGTTCAAGAAAGTTTGTGATGTGCCTCAAGAAGAAAATACTTATATTAGATAAGATTTATTCAGGCATGAGTTATAGTGTTGTTGACTCTGGGTTCAATGCTAAAGAATCAACAATATATATAAACTAAGATATCTTTAAACAAAAATACACATAAAACAAGTTATGTATTGATTGCTTAAAAAAAATATTATGACCAGAGACTAACAAGAACCTACTCCTGTATTTCCCCTAAAAGCAGTGGCTCAGCATGTACTTATTCAGTGTTTTTATTAATTTTATAGAAACATAACTATAATGAATAAGAAGAATCAATTTATAAGTATTTATAGGATGATCTGTATCTATATTAAACTCAACATGAGTTCTTACTGATGACACCAGCTCTAAACTACTACTGCATGGACTGTTCTAGCCTCCTCCCCTTGATTATCTGTAAACTTCCACTCTAACAACAATTCATTCACTTAATTGTCCAAATCCAGTAAACTTGTATAGCAGTATTAGAACTGTCAATTCATACCCTTAGGGAAAAATTTCATCAACTGTAGAACATTGCTTATGCGTGGTTCCTTTTGCTTTAGTCTTATAGGCTCAACTCATTTCCAAAGTTCCTTAGTCAGCACCTTTTCATGACAACCTCTTCAATGAGACTGTTGTATATATTTCTAGTACAGTTATAGTCTCTCATCACAGTCTACATTCCTTTCTGGGAACACTGGCCTCCTAAATTGTTATTTTTTAAATTTTAAAAAATTTTTTAAATTTTTTAAAAAATTGTTATTTTTTAAACTTTAATTTAAAGAATAAATTAAAGTTTATTCTTTGTGCTATAAAGTTCTACATGTTTTGATGAATGCATAATGTCATGTATCCACTATTAGTAGAGTATCTTATAGAATAGGTTAATCATTCTAAAAATCTCCTGGACTTCAATTCTTTAACCCTTTCCTTCTACTCCCAAACCCCTGGCAACCACTAATCTTTTTACTGTCTATAGTTTTGTCTTTCCCAGAATGTCCTATAATTGGCATTATACACTTCAGAATGGCTTCTTTCATATATAACGTATATTTGTTTCCTCCATGTTTTTTCATATTTTTATCATTAAATAATAATCTATTGTATGGATATACTGGTTTATTTATCAATTCATCTTGAAAGATTTTGTGTATACATAAATTTTTAAATCAATTGGGCAAATATCTAGAAGTGTGATTGCTGGATTACATGGTAGGGTTATGTTTCCTTCTTTATTTCTAAATTTCTTTCCCTTCACCACCATCAAAATACGGCATTGTGCCAAGTTGGTCTCAGGTGAATTCACTTTCATGGGAATTAGGCTTAGTTGGCTTTACCACCTATGTCCAAGGTAAAACAATTTAAGTTAGAGATATCTGATAAAACATGACTAATGCAACTCAGCTCATTCTATTTTTTCCCAACAAAGTGTATCGAAATGAATACAAAGAGAAAAAAATCTACAATGCAACAAGGAAATTGCTACAATAAAAAAAAAGTAGTTTCTGTGTAAGCTATTTGCTAAAGACAGTGTAGTTGGGACCAAATTAATTAAGTATACCAAGAGATGATATATATTTATCAAGGTCTTTAACAATTACATATTTTCTTCAATTAGACAACAGAATAGCAGAGACCTGAGAGACCAAAAAAAAAGTTTCTTTTTCTTTCTTTCTTTCTTTCTTTCTTTCTTTCTTTCTTTCTTTCTTTCTTTCTTTCTTTCTTTTTTTGAACAGAGAAGAATGTTTAAGAGAGGTGGACAATCAGGAAAATAAAAAATACCGTGTGGGCCATTTCTGCTACACAAAACAAAGCATGTTTAAATGAATATACCTAGAAAGGAACAAAGAAGTGAAAAATGAGAAAGAGAATGGTAAATATTAGAAAAGCAAAAAGAGATACAAAATATGGAGAAGATAACAGAGTAAAAGAAGCAGAAAGAAATTAAAGATGTAAAGAAAGTTTTAAAAAGCTGAGTTTGTTAGTCAGATAATAATAAAACTCTTCCAGAAAAAAAAATTCATGGTGAAGTTATTCAATATCCAATACGAGTGTTAGGGGGAAGACTACCAAATTCATGTACAAAGAAAAATGAAAAATCAGTCTGTATAAGTAAAAGTATTTTTTAATTTTTAAAGAAGAACATCAGGACTGAAATATGACATCGATATGAATCTGCAGGAAAAATATCTCCATCTCTATGAACTATCTACTATCTATCCATCTATCTATCTATCTATCTATCCATCTATCTATCTATCTATCTATCTATCTATCTATCTATCTATATATCTATCTATCTATCATCTATCTATCATCTGTCATCTATCTATCTTTTACCCATCTATATTTCATATTGAAATTAAGCCAAGATAGTAATCTAAATAAAGAACTCTTAAACAGAGAATCTTTGTTATAGTCATTTTAATTTAAAAAAAAAGGTATTTATAGGAATTAATGTAAGGATAAAAAATTAAGAAAATTCTGGATTTGGAGAGTAAAAGTTAAGGGGTATATGTATACATGTGCTAATATTTTCAGAATTTGTAATCAAATAGATATTATCTTACGTAGATCAATAAAATAAAACAATTTTTCTTCATCCTAATAGAAGGAACTGCAAAGGTGTCAGTCACCCATAAGGTTTGCAGATGTTATCATTGCTGTATAAACAACTCTTTTGAACAAATAGTGTTCCAAGTCTTTGGATGACACCTTCCCTTGAACAAATGGCAGCTAATCTGACTACTTTTCCACCTCTCACTAAATATTTGCAAGGCCATTTTCACACTAATCCTATAAAATATTAGAATTAAAAAAAAATGAAATGAACCCTTTCCTGGAGCACAGTGTCCTTTGCAATTTCCCATTGTAGTTTCTCTTCTGTACATCTTTCCAAGGAAATTAGAGTGTGAGGAATCAGCATCCTTCATCTTATTGTCCCTCTGATTATAAATTTCCTTAATACACCTGTTTTTTGTGACTAAACCAGGTAGCATTGTGACATTTGCCTTAGCCTACGATTCTGTAAAACCATTCCACTTTACAAGAAAATTCATGCTGTTGTTCTCCTTGAATTATTTATACTCTTTTTAAGCATCATAGTCTATTGTTGGCACATAGCAATTAATTAAGTCATAAATTCACTGGTTACATTTTAGTTTTCTTAATAAGATTTCAGAGAAACCAAATTCTCACCAGCAATATATCCATAAATCATATTTCAGAAAGTTACTTCTGAAGGTAATAATTTAAACTTTTTAATTAATTCTAATTTCATGTTATTTAAAGAGCACACTTTTCTGACATTGGTACCAAGTTCTGGGGGTACACCAAATCTAGCCCTTGGTATCTCATATACTGTTTGAGAAAGTGATCAATAATCCATAATTGAAAATCATCTATGAGTGTAAGACATAAACTTAAGAAAAAGCAGAAATATATAAGCTACAAAAGATTACATTATTTGAATGATACTAGAAAGATAATACAATTGTTTGTCTAAGTTTTGAATTGTATTTATTGCAATAAATAATAATTATGTATTAGATAGCATTCAGTCTGTACTTCTTTAACTAGGAGACCTAACAGTACAGTTCTTCTAGCTAAATGGAGACATTATTCTCTCTCAGTAACAGCCTCAGGTTGAGGCGTTATCTGAGTAGTCTGCTCTATGAGGTCATACAGGGTACAGATTTCATCCTGCTACTTTGCCATGTCCTGTTACTGTTTTTTATTTCATGTTTCCAGCAAACACACACCATAACGTCTGTGTTTCAGTCTGAACCAAGACTGGAAAAGAGAAGCGGATGGTGAACAACTTCCTTTTTAGTTTGTGACCATTTGTAAAGTGGCACGTATAACTTTCTTTCATATTCCATAGCCAAAATGTAGTCATGGAGCTATATCTAGCTTCTAAGGGAAGCTGGGAAATAGTCTGTAGGTTAGTGAACATAAGCTGAACTTAAACTTGAAAATTTCTGTTACTACAAGGAACAAAAGAACTTTTGCTGGAGGGGTGTGTGTGTGTTTGTGTGTGTGTGTGTGTGTGTGTGTTGTAGATGTTACCCTACTTCCTGTACTTAGAGAAGCATAAAAAGGTCTTTTATACAGATGCCTTCTGAAAATTCCTAAGTAAGAGGCCACTGACAAATTTGGCAAGATTTCAAGATGTTAATTGTTTCACCATGTTTTCCTTGTCTAATTCCAATAGTTTTCTTTAAGTTATTTTATTTCAAGCTTCTCTTTCTTTATTTTATTTCATGCTTCCTGAAGAAAGCTCAGCAAAAAGCAGAAAGGGTCTACTCCTCTGCACAAACTGAACTCAAGGAAATGAAATCTACTAGTGCATGAGTATTTCCTGTGTTATAATCCCAAGCACCCCCCAATTATCCTTCTCAGAGGTATTTCTAAGTGTAGTAAACTGATAAACTCAAAGACACTAAAGTTGCATTTATTCACCCAAACCCAAAAAGGTGATTTGGTTTTGCTGGTACTTCCACTTTTCTTTTTGATAGAGTACTGTTTCGAACTTTTTCACTTTCCTCCAACATCCACAAACACTTCCTTTCCCCCTTCACTGATGATCTTCACTGCATACTATTTATGCCTTTGTATAGATTTTGGCTGGACCCAGTGACTTGATTCTGGCAATGGAATGCAGAAAAGTATTAGGATGTCAATTCAGAGATTAGGGTACAAAAAGACTAGAAGTTCCATCTCGCCCCTTTGAATCTTGCTGTCTAATGGATCATTCGCTCCAGAGGACATGGCTACTGTGATTTGAGTAATGCTATGAAGAAGCTTAGGTGGCAAGAAACCAGTGTCTACAGCCAACAACCAGCAAGGACCTGAGCTCTGTCAATAACCATGTGAATCAGAGTAGAAGAAAATTCTGACCAAGTGCAGCCTCCAATGACTGCACCTTCAGCTCATACTTTGATTGCAGCCTCATTAGAGATTCTGCACCAGAGGATGAATGAACCATAGAATTATAAAATAATAGATGTTTGTTTTATGCCTCTAAAATATAGGGTAATTTGTTATGCACCAATGGATTGTTAATACAGCAAGTATTGTCTGTAATCGGATAAAACTACCTTAACTTTCCACAAATCATCCTCCTACTCCTGTTCCACATATTGTATTCTCTCCTATCACAATGGAAGGAACATTTCTAATCCAATCTGAGCCAAACTATAATCTCTGCTGCCTTGAGCCTTGTCCAGATGCCATCTGCTCTGTTCCTGGAGATTCTGCAATGGGGAGACATCTGGTTGAATCTCACAAGGTGAGACACAGAAGGACTGAGGGCTGTAATTCCAGTTAAGTCTCTCTTAAATCGCTGGGAAAAACTGCCTCAGAATAATCTTAATGCAAATATGATGCAACACTATGAGATTCAGTTTATTTCTTGAAAACTAACCAATCTTGTCTATACATGGTGTATTTCTTCTGACTAGCGTAATGAAGGGCCACCCAAATTGACTAAACTATTTATATATGTTCATTATCTAGACAAAAGTCACTGTGTTCATATAATTCTTTTCTAATCTGGTCATTTTAAAACAATAATTACAGTTTTATGCCAACACACCCCAAAATGTCAATTTTATAATATAATTACATATGGCCATATGTTTCACAGTTCTAGTTCCCCAACGTTCTCTCCAGAAGGATTGGTCTGGGGGTGTGGGGAGATGATAGTGGAAGGATTACAAAGAAAGCAAGAAGCTCAGAGAGCTTCTTAAACGTCAACTGATCGTGTATAAATTATATGACATTAAACATGATTTAAGTTCGCTGAGCTTGTTTTTCAACTTTAAAATGTATCTACTTATACTCACTATTTAGGTTTAGATCCAAATACTCAAGAGTAAATTAGACTTTTAAATATTGATTTTAGTCTTGTAATCTCAATTGGAAGATACTTATTATATTCTAAAGTCAAAATTAGTAGCCTTTTACTTTCCCTCCAGCCAGTCAAAGCAATTGGAAATTTTTAGCACTTTTCATACAGGATAAGTGAAAAAGAGTATGTGTCATGTGCAAGCAGGCAGCCCCCCAGGAGAGACTAAATCCTACCTATACTGAGTTCTAATTTCACTACTCAGAAATACTATTTCTCTATGTACAGAATGGAAATGAGACCAGCAACTAGCCCTCTAACACCTTTTTCTCCTCAAAATATCAGCTGTTAGTCTGTAAAGAAATTGTCAAGTGTAAGACAAGAATTATTCTCCAATGCTATCTTCACTGGGTACTCACAGGGACCGAAGAAGATAATAGTAAATGTTTGGTGCATCACCAGTAATATAAAAGAAGCTCAGTAAATTATAAGTTGGTATAACTGTGTTGTTGTTATAGTAAACCCTGACAAGTCTGAAATGAAGTTGGCTAAGCATTCATTTTCACGTACAAGGGGTATATTGTTTCCTTAATGTAGGAAATCCAACCCTGTCAATCTACTCAAACCACGTTATAGTCCCTCCAGTGAGGTCGTCATCACCTCCACCTGCCACTCTAACTTTCACCTCCACAAATATTATGCTTATAAGTGACAATATTTTTTTCTAGAACACTACTGTCATCGATGTAAAAATAAAAAGCAGGTTATTCATGGGGAAAATGATTTGTAACTTTAAGCACCAGTTTTATAACTATAGTTTAAAGACCTTTTTACAAACTGTTCAATTTGTTGCAAAGCATTATCAAATTACCTTTATCAAACTTACAGTGACACTTCTGAAAAGGACAAATAGAAATAAATAAATTACCAAAAATGAATAGAGAGAAAAGAGAGGTTGCTTAAAAGAAGATTAGAATAAATTAGACTTCCTATCAGGAATACTGAAAAGAAGAAATCAATAGATCAATGTCATAACATTCTAAGGAAATGTAATAGTAAATGTAGAATTATAAGTTCTTTTTCCATAATTCAAGAGCAAAGATTAAAAAAATCCTTTCAGATATACAAGGCTCATAAAATTATCTATATAGTATATAACAGATTACATTTTATAAATATATAATATATACAAATACATATAAACTATATAACTATCATATGTGAGAACATACATAATTATATCATATGCATAATTTCAATAAGAATTTTAAAAAGAAATGCGTAAAGTTTACTGAAATTTGGTAACTAATAATGAAAAAAATATTTAGTAACCATTTAGAACTAAAATCCAAGACAGAACGATATGGATGGACCTGTGATATACCAAAAAAAAAAAAAATGAGATAGATTAACATGGGATGTCTAAGTAGTTAAGAGGATCATCATATTCTCATTTTCAGGAATAAGGTATTGCCATTGGTCATTTTTTTTGTATCTCATCTGATAATTAAATATAAAATATTGTTGTAAAAAATTTGCAGATAACTACTAGAATGAAAATGAATATAAGAATGAAATAAATATAAACTAAAAAAAAAGGAAAAGAAATGTCAAACAAATAAAAATAAAAGTCAAGTAATTTAACAAGGAAAAATAAGAAAAAGAAATAAGCATAATAAGTAACAATAACAAAATATGATCATACAAAGATAATAATTTTATGAGAGTAGAGTTAAAGCCATCAACTAAAAAGAACTTTCATATCTTACTAAAGTTATTCTAAGTATATGTTATTACCTGTAAAGCAAAAACTCAGAAAATTTGATATGCATTGATACAATAAGATATACTAGCCCAAAACAAGCACAAGCAAAGCTAGTAACAATCTTAATATTTTGAAGTTGAATTCGATGTAGGGGAAAAGCCATGAAAAGAAACAGAAGAATCTTAAACACATATTACTAAGTAAAAGAAGCCAATCTGAAAAGGCTGCTAACTATATGATTCCAACTATATGACAATCTGGAAAAGACAAAGGCTAGGGGTTAAGGGAGAGGGAAGAATGATTAAGTGGAGCACAGAGGATTTTTAGGTCAATGAAATGATTCTGTATGCTATTCTGATGGTGGATATATGCCATTATACACTTGTCAAAAATATGTAACACTAGGAGTAAACCGTAATGAGGTGCTGAATGTAGGCATTGAGGAAGATTGTGTGTAGAGTGGGGATAGGGGTATACAGGAACTCTCTGTACCTTCTGCTCAATTTTGCTGTAAACCTAAAACTGCTCTAAAAAATTAAAGTCTATTAAAGAGAGAGAAAAACCACTCATATATTACTATTTATGATTTAAAATTATTTTAAATGGATAATTTAGAGTACACTCTGAATCTGCAAATTGATTTTAATACTTAGCAGGATTTTAATAATAAAACAATAAAAGAAGACTTGAAAAATAAAAATGAAAACCCTGAGGATCAGATGAGAACACAACATTAACAAATTGACAAAACTTTTTAGTTCAAGAAAATGAAAATAAAATTTATATTACTATTATAGCATAGTCATTTTTTAACATCTTATGAAAGCTGATAAACATAACAGATAGCATATATAAAGGGCTAACTATATTCCAGGCACTCTTGCTAAAGATTTTGTATGCAGTAACTCTTTAAATCATTGCAAAAAATCCCACACATTGGGTACTGTTATTTTATTTCCATCTTGTAGACAAGGGAAGTGATGGAGTACATTAATAGCTTTTCTAGTACAGAATGATCTTTACATTCTTTTTTTAAAAAAACTCACACTTGGTGATGACATTGTGTTCTTTTAATATGCTTCTAGGGTTTTTTGTTAATATTTTAACTAGGCTTTTCCATTGATGATCCTAAGGGAGATTGGTCTGAAAGGAATATATGATATTTAATCTTCAGTATCTTTACTTGTTTGTACATGTGGACTTTTCATGAATTAAAAGTATTAGTAGTAGTAGGCTCTTAATAATAATGGGCTACATGTTATCTTCTTGTATATATTGTAATTTCTGATACAGTTATGTTGGTGCTATATTATTTGGTACATAGATATTCATAATTGTTTAGTATGCATAAGAAGGTGCCCATTACTATAATTATAAAATATCTCTCTTCATCTTTTCTTAACATGTTTTTTATTTGTATGACATCTTGTCTCTGATTAAGATTTCAATTCCTGCTTACTTCTTATGTGCATTTGCCTGGTATATGTTTGTCTATAATTTTTTCAAACATTCTGAGTGTCCTTGTTGAGGATATAAAACATAAAATTACTTTTTGTTTCATAAAACAATATAAAAATCTCAATTTTTACATAGAAAATGAGATAATCCTATTTACATTTATTGGTGTGTTTACTCTTGGGTCTGCCATACTTGCTGTGTTATGTTTTTGCTTTTTAACTTGGTTTTGTGGTCTATTTTCTTTTATTGATTTTTGTATGTGTGTCTTAAGATTTATAAAGATTTTCATTTTGTTCCATTACTTTTGTAATTACTTATTTATACATTAACTGCATTTCTCTATTTTATAGACTGAACCTGTTAGTTTGCTAAAATAATGGTAAAAAAAAAATTAGTATTTCTTGTTCCTCTTGTCTTCCTCTTTTACTACATGATTATTTGATATTACCTTGATTATAGTTTACCTTTGTATTGTTAAATATGTTAGGCTACTGATTTGTTCCTTTAAAAGATTTTATTTAAATCCTGGCCATTAGACATCAATGCTTTTATATCCTATCTTCTTTTGCTTTTCTCATACAAATTTTGTTTATATAATTTTTATGTTTCCACAGTCTATAAGATTTATATTTTATTATTTTGCTCTAATTCTCATATCCTCACATTTTAGATGAACAGTTATATACATTCAATGTTTACAATCTCTCTTTGATCCAGGACGTCTGTTCCACTTATCTCTTAGAAAGCTAAATTCCATTTTCTATTCTAGTGATTTCCTGAAGACAGAATCACGAGAATAATATTCCCTTAGTTCTCACATGTTCAAAATAGTTTTAGAATTTTAAAAAAACCCTTAGCTCTGACTATTTTCTTTAGTATCTTTTGGATTTTCTTCCACTGATGTTGAATGACTGACTCCATTCTGCTATGAATATTGTAGCGAGGGATTCTGAGGCCAGACTCAGTATTTTCCTTGTTAAGTCACTGATTGTTTTGCCTGCATGCCCAAAAGATTATTATATTTAAATTCTAGTTAGTGTACTTAAATACATCTTGGGTGGTGATGATTCTGGGGCAGTTTTACCTAGTAATTATTACGTATTTTAAAATTAAAATTTCAAGTCTTCTTTCATTTCAAGAATGCTTTTCTTTAATATTAAAAATTATATTTAAATACTTATTCTTTTCAATTTTTTTCTTCTTTAGGGTCTCTAATTATGTATGTGTTAGGTTACATTTGCCTATCTTTTCCATCTTTCATGTTCTCTATTCCTGTTTATCTATTTCCACCTCATTTTGCTAGCCTTTCTCATTTCTGCCCTTGTTCTCTTATTGTGTTTACCTCAGTGTATATTTTAACTTATAATTCTTCTATATTCATTCTTTACTCGTGATGGTTTTAATTTTTCTTCCATTTCTTTCCTGAGTTTTGCCAGCTTTGGGTCATCAGACTCTCTTGTTTCATAAACCATCCCAAGTTCTTGCATTTGTGCCTTATAGTTTTCATTCATAGACGCAATTCCTTCATTGTGCCCTTATGAAAATTCATAGCAGAATGTTGGGACAAATTTTTCAGCTTCTCCATGGCAACATTGTTCTAATGTGTGTTCTTCAACCATTGGTACATTTTTCTGCTCCTCTTTTTCCATATTATTTTTGTATTGATACTGTACCTGCTCTTCTTTTATTACCCATAATTAACCAAGTTAATTTTTTCTCATCTAGATTTCTGAGAAAAGGAGAGGGAGGAATAGCCATCTAGGATTTACAAAGTTTCAGTCTTCTCTGCTGTTAAAAATAAAGAGATAGACTGCTTTTTGCAAATATCACTCTTCCATTTTTATGTAGCCATCCATTACTTCAGACAGGACATATCCAAGAGGGCTTTTGTCACCAGCTCTACTCAAGTCAGTTTTCACATTGATTGCTGAAAATAAGATGTATATGATTTGTAAATTAAGAAGAGCAATTTGCCTGCAGGAAATATTTTTTCTTGAGTTTTGTGAGATTATCCACAACTGAGTCCTCTTTACATTTGCAATGCTTCTTTCTTTCCCCCTTTGCAGATAGAGCCTAGTTTCAGTTCCTGAAGTCAGTGTTGCAGCCAAGGGAAAGGGCTTTTGCATTTCACAGTGAAACTCTCACTTTCAAGAATCATATTTTTATCAATGTTTTCTAAGATTATATATCATTGGGCCCACTATCTGCTCTTCTTTCTCTTCTGCGACTTCTGGTTAATCTCAGCAGTTTTACCATCTTGTAAACACATTTTGAAAACTACAGATTATTTATCTCCTGATTTTACTGAAAATAGAATTTGCATTTGTTTGTTTGATTGTTCGTTTAATTCTCCTTGTTGCTTGGTATATTCTTCAGAAGGAGAAAGAGACAGTTGCTGAATTTTGTCATCATCTTCATTCCAGATTCTGTTCACATATTCAGCAGTATATATATATAGATAGATATATATTTAGAAGTACCTACAACTTCAAAGACATTTATTAATCTCTGTTTTCCCCACTGACATAAGAAGGTGTTAATTTTTTAAAAAATTTCAGCTCATTAAAATTTTCACTGGCCTAAAAAATTTCAATTGTTTCTTTTTACTACAACAAATTTTACTTTTTTCCTTAAACCATCTTCCTCCTCTTTTCTTTAACAATTCATGTAAGAATTGGCTATAAACATAGCCTAATAATCTGTATCCTTTTACTCATACTCTTGTTAATGCCTATAATTTAATTAATAAATATTTCTTCTTTGGGCTTCAGATTTATCATCATTATTATCATCATCATCACCACCACCAGCATATTTTTCTTAGTGGTAAAACACTGTTATTGGCTCATTAGACACAAAAACACAGTTACCAATTTTCTTCACTGTGGTATCCCTGGGACCTAATACAGTGCCTGCCCTCATAAGTGTTTATTAAATATATGTTCAGTAAATAGAGGAATGATATTCTTGTGCTAACCAATCTCTGGTACTTCTGCAGTATTTGTTTAAAAATAAAGGTTTCAGTCTTTCAGATTTTCAGAAATTTCAATGTGAGAATTTGTTTTCAACTAAGTAAATACAAGAATGTTTAAAATGAAGCTTTTCATTTTATTTATTTATTTGGCTTCCCCAGTTGTAATGCTTAACACAGTAACACAGGACACTAGTGGAGACGTAGAAGGGGAAAGAATATGAAAGTGAAAGAATACTGTGGTACAGGTGACAGAAAAGTTTTCACCCAGCCTGAGAATCTAAATTGAAATCCAGTTCCTTTGGCAGGAGAACTTGAATGCTCTTCCATCTTTTATCACCCCATTGATTCTTGTCTCTTACAGGCCAAGTGGTTGGGAGTAGGAGTTAAAACTCATTTTCTTGCTCTAAATGTCATCACTTTACTTGACTTTAAGACTTTTTAGCTAGCATTTTTTCTTTACCTTTTTACAACCATAAAATGAGAGTGTACAAATATTGCTATTACAGTTTCATAATCAAGTATAAGAGGAAAACAGCAAAAATTCTCAAAGGCAAATCATCTTTAAAAAGGAGGGAGGAATATTCTAAAGAGGGATGAAAAAATGAAGATTTAATGCTTTGTAACCACTCCCTGACTAAGCAGCTACTAGTATTTGAAAAATTTATTGCTTACTTCTATAATACAGCCACAGCTGAGAAGACTTAGAGTCAAATGAAATGTAGGTCCTACCAACCATTTTCCTTCTATGGTCTTCTTTGAAAGAATAGCATATGGTGACTTTGCATGGTGTGATGCTGAACATCTGGAGACAGTAGCACGTGCCTTTTAAAGCTGAGGTGTATAGAGGAGTTTGATATGTCCCCTTAATGCGTAGGTGTTCGCTCATTCAGATTATCAGGTAGATGTGAAACCAAATATTTTCATTGGCAGATATAATATACAGAAAAGATTCTAGCAATTTGAGAATACTTAGACCATCGAGTAATATTTTATCACCAACACTTTTTTTCTCTTGTAAATATGTCTGAAAAGAGAGACTTTTCGTCAACATTTGGATATATTTTATTGCATTAAAAAAGCTTCTCTATACTGCATTTACAGTTAAGAGTGCACCTATTTAATATGAGCACATTTGTTATGTAAGACATACTTAGTTAAAATAAAATGCCTAGTTTATTTACTCTAAAGATTAAGATCCTTTTACCTTTTAAAAAATGACTTAAGTAGTTGAAAGACTACTGAACACACACACACACACACACACACACACACACACACACACAATCAGAAACTCCCTCTAGGGTGTTTATAGGGAGTAATTTGATCACTTTATGTTATTTTATTTGCGGAGAGTTTTACTACTTTCCTTTTTCTCTAGTCATATCATATACACAAGTAATCTATTTGCTTCTTGCCTACCCTCAACTACCAAGTGAAGATTTTGAAACAAAAATATGGCTCATGGTAATCAGTCAATAATGTTTCAATGCTTTTTATATTTACCGAAAGTGTGGATTCGCCCACTCTATCTTGTGAGTGTATAGGCGCTAAATATAGTATCTTTTCATCGGAGTCTGTGGTTTGCGAACAAACAGGACTGATTCATAGTCTAAAAAGCCAAGAAAATCCACAATATAGTCCAACCCTACCTAGGACTGGGCTAAAAACGAAAAGTTCTGCAATAAAAAGGATTGAGAGATATTTCAATTAAACGTGTTAAGTCATGTTCTGGTTTTCTAGGATGTTGGGAAAAGGGAAGAGGAGAACCAAGGTAGAAGGTAACAGACTGCCTGCCCTGTGCCCTTCGCACTTACAGCCATCCTAGGTCACTGAGAACATGGTCCCAGGAAATCAGGTCATAGGACTTTTACTTCTTTAGATGGTCTACCCGGGTGGCAAACAAACACCGCCACCTCTGTCCAGGCGGCAGCTCCAAGGGACAGGAGATGGTGGCCTGCATCGAGCTCCCTGCTGGCGCCTTCTGGCCGGACACTTTGTGCCAAAGAGCGCCCAGAGAAGCAGACAGCAGTAGAGGGATGGCACAGATGTCACGGATGCACAATCATGATTATAATCTGACCAGAAAGGGGAAAGAAAGAGAGCAAGGGCCCGCAGGTTCCCACCCGGGAGCCACCGCAATGGAGTGGTCGGCGGTGTGTGCGCGCACAGGTGCCTCAAGCCAGTGGCGCTGAGAGCTGTCGCGGCCGACTCTAGGACGCAGAAGTAACCTCTAGTAACCTCTCCAGGACGCAGAAGCCCCGGCTGCTGCCGAGCCTGGGTAACCCCAGACTAAGCCTTGGGAGGAAGGGCCCAAGGAAAGGGCGCGAAGGGAGAAAGAGGGGAAGGGAGGTGGGGGAGGGGGAGAGACCCATGTCCTCATCTTGAATTTCTCCTCTATGAGCTCTTCTGGTGGGAACCTTTGATGGGCTCCTACGCGCCTCTCTCCTCCCTCTTCTCTCTCTCTGGGTGATCGTCTCCCCTTTTCCCCTTTCTCCGCCTTCCACCTTCCTCTCTCTCCTCCTCCGTCCCTCCCTCCCTCTCTCCTCCCTCCCTCCCAGCCTCGTGTCTCCTCCCTCCCCTCGTCTCCCTCCCCTCCAGCGGCAGCAGCAGTAGCCGCTTTAGCGGATCCGGAGATGGGCAGAGAGCGCGCGCGGCGCAGCAGCTCGGGATCCACTGCCCTCCCCGCCTGCAGCTCCCTGCGCCCCCGCCGCCGCTACCGCCACCTCTGAGTCCCCGGGATCCAGTCCCGCTCCTAGGACAGCGCCGCCGCCGCCTCCCGGCCCTGCATGCCGCCTGCGCCGCGCAGCCCTCGCGCGCGCCCGCATGGCGCTTTCCTCTCAGGACCGGTGAGTAGCTTGGAAAGCTCAGGGGGTCGGGCTCAAAGGCTGGGAGCCGAGAAAACATCTTTTGGCTTTAGAGGGTACCCCAAACCACCGGCTGTGATTCCTCAACCTCTAGGCAGGTGGTCTCGGGAGTGTGTCTCGGGAGTGTAGTCCCCGAGGGGTTGTTTTATTCAACTCCACCTGCTGGCAACCTGAACCCCTCTCCCTCCTGGGCAGCCCACGATCTTGCCTCACCTTCCAGTTCCGGAGCTCTCACACTAGCAGCAGCAGTAGATGGCCCCGACCCTCCTGTTACCCCAAACAAGGTCCTCTGTCCTCCCTGTCCCCACGTTTCCCCCTTCTGATTTCCCGCTTCTACCAGCCTGCAAACGCCCCCATCTGCCACTCTTCACCGGTCTCGCACTGACAAAGCCTTCTCCACAAAGTCCGCCCCTGACCCACCTTCCCTCCTTTTCCAAAGCCTGGCTCCCGAGCCCGCACTGTCCCGCCGTATTCCTTCGCAGAGCAAATGGTCTTCCCAGTGAATTCTGACCTCATTCCCTCGACACGATGGTGCCTCTCCAGCTTTTCCGACAGTCATCTCGGGAAATTGACACAGACGCGCGGTGATCCTGGCTTGTGTACAGTTACTTTGTGTGTTTCTCGGCACCTGGGCTGTTTAGGGTATGATCAAGCATGAAAAAAGACAGACAAAAAAACCTTTTGCGACTAAACTTTTTGCTATTGTTGTTTTAAAAGAGCACAACCGTTTACATAGCTCAGACTCGTTGTATTCATTTAGATACACCTCAGCGGATAAGAAGGAACGCCCCTATTTACCTGTTCTTCCGGAATCGGTCTTAGTTCCAGGTTGAGAACCATGCACCTGACTGGGTGATAGATCTCTTTCAGCAACAGCACTATCAAAATCTCTTCAACTCTTGAGGATAAGAAGCTTTTTTCTTAAAGGAGAATGGAGTAGCACCAAACTCACCCTTTGAAATCTTTTAATTTGCAATAAGCCAAAGCTCTTATTTTTCTTTAGGTTTAGTAGCTAACAGAGGGACATAGTAGGATCAGAAAACGTACTAAAAAGCTGCTGCACTATCTGGGTGCTTCTAGTGTTGTATCTTAGCTTCCACACAGTCTTTCTGTAGAAGTTTTCTTTGGGCAGCAGCCCTTTCTTGAGAAACCATGTTTAACGTTTTAGTATTTTTTAATTAGCTTGAGAGAAAAAAGGAAGTTGTGTTTAGTGAATGAATATGAGCAAGGGAGGTGAAGGAATGAGTGAGCACAGGGAGAGACCATTTAAATGCTAAAATTTGTACTCCTGATTCTCCCTGCATTGAAACCTTCAAAACAAAACTACCCCCACACAATTTATGATTTAGTTTTTTAAAGAAGTGATGACATGGTATTAATTTCAGCATATTTTACTGAATATTTCAGCATATTTCAGCATTACTCTATAGAACTCTTGGTCATAGGGCTTGTGTTCTAAGCAATGCAGATAAGAGCATTCAGAAATAAATGTTAGAAACTTTAAAAGGTGCCACATTTGAGTATGTAGTGTGTGGATACAAATTTTCTGGTAATAATATTATTGTTATTTTAAAAAATTTTAAGAAAATAGGAATTAAATTGTCATTCTTGCTCTCACAGTAGATGGAGAAGGATGTGTGCTTCCTTACTTTAAATGAGCCAGTCTCTTCCTATATGAGAAATAGGGGGAGGGGGGGAGTTGAGCAATTATCTAGAGAATTTGGTAAGAATTGCCTTAAAATCTTGCCTTCCCCTAAATATCAAGAATTTTGGAAATTTTGTTTTAACTCAAACTGTATCCAAGCCTTTATTTCTCTCTCTCTCTTTGTTTGTTTGTTTGTTTGTTTGTAGATTTAGGCAGAAATGCAATGAGCAAGTCACTGACAAGGGGTGTTTTTAGGTAAATGTGGAGAGCCACATCTAAAGTCAGGAGGGCCTATGAGTGATGACTTTATTGTTGGTTTTCTAAATTCAGAAATCTTAGTTGGTAAAATTTAGTTATTGACTAAGAAGTATATTCAAAACTAAGTATTTAAGCTTATAATTACTGCAAATATTCACATTGGTCATATCAGATGGATAGTTAATAGATAAGTTATGAGCTGAATCAAAATATTTAATTTTTTTTCTCTAAATGCTTTTCCACTTTGGATGACAGTGGAGTGCTTAGTATATGCAATATGTCCAACAATAGTGAATCTGTATTGGAAAAGATATATCTTGATTGAACAAAAGGGAAAACGAAGAGCAATGCTGACATTGATCAATTATTGCCCATAATCATGTAAATGACAAGTTCAAGACAATATGTGCTCACATAATCATAATTGTCAAGTTCTAAACAATACCAGAAATGTCTCATCATTGCTTTTGTAAGGATGTGTGCTTGTATACATGTAATATTAAAATGGTCTCAGAATTGTCTATGAGAATGCAAATAATTAATCTGCCATAAATTACAGCAAGAATTTTTATTAAGAACTCTTGGTGAGCTGGAACTGAAGATCAGCCTAAATTTAATGTCATTGTCATTATTAAGGCTATGCAAAACAGTTAAATATAACACTTGGGGAGACAAGACAAGACAAGAATGGCATAATCTTTGAGTATCATTAAGTTGTATCTTGTAATACTCATAACTATATGCCACCTAGAGGATGGGATAGGTCTAAATTAAGTGTTTACAGTGGTAAAGTAATTTAAAATTGTGGAAATGATATAGATTATTTCATCAATAGGCTGCAATTATTTGAATGTGCCATGTGAATGAAACCATTTTTTTGTCTTGTGTGTGGTGAAAAGGGTGGGCTGAAGAAGGGAAATCAGGCAAGAAGAGAGAAATAGAAAAGATAAAAACCTATGGACACTTGCTTAAATTTTTTACACAAGTAAAGGTGACTACAAGTTCTATTATTCTGGTATTTGAGATAACAGCTGTTTTTCAACTTGAATTTTAAGAAATATCTTACTTACAGCAATGAAAATATATTTAAAAAAATTAAATGTTGTATTCATTTTAGTCAGTAAAACCCATGGGATTACAGGTAAATTACTTTGTGTAAACTAATCAACCTAAATAAAATTCTGGACAAATTAAAAAAAAAAAACCTTGAAAGAAGGAAAACACACATACTCACACAAACCTAAAATTACAATGTTAGATAAAGATCCATGTGTTTTTTTTGTCTTATGAAGGCAAAAATATTTAGTGGAGGGATAATTACATACTTCATAGCTTAATAAATATATATCGTATTTTCCTATATACATTTGTGGATGTATTATTCAATGTTATTGATTTTTATATTTTTATTTACAAATTTACTAGAGTTTGTATATTATAAAATGCTTCAAATTTTATTAATTCAAAATCATCCTCAAATTGTACTTGTAAGTATGATATATTATATACTTTAGGAACGGCTTTGTTTTCTCTTTATTCTATAGTGCATGGACTATTACAAAAAAAAAACATTCTCAAAGAGCAAATAAGCAAAACAAATATTTCAAAACTAGTATAATGTTTCAATCAAAGTTTTACAACAATGCTATCAAAGTGATACTCTCATAAGATCAACTCTCATGTGCAATTAAATTTCTACAGGAAAGAAACATTTAGATTATGTGATTGTACATGGGACTGTGCAAAAACCATTTTTATTCAAATAGCTGCAATGAAATGAGTGGCATTCTTAATATAAGGAATCACAGAATTTAGACATTAATTAGAGGATGTAGAGGGCATTCCATTTCCATCATTTCACTAATAACTAACTTACTCAAGTTTCTTAAGTAATTAATAGAAACAGAATTAGAATCCAGGTCTCCTGTCTCATGTTGTATGTCTTTCTATAAAATAAATATCAGAATTTCCTTTTATTTTAATAAGGTAGTAAGGGAGAACATTTGAGAAAAGTGAAAATGAAATGAAATAAAAATCTGCACCTTCCTCAGGGAATGCTTAGTCCTCTATCCATCATAGTTGAATGTGGTGTTTTTCTGCTTATTCTTTCCCACCTTCAGGTTAAAGCTTGGGAAATATTTTTAAATTTTAACTGTTGCTGATTCACCTAAAAATCCTTAAACACTTTTTTGCTTAATTTTTATTATAAATTCTTCATACAATATCAGTTTCTTTCATGGTAACTGTGTACCATGGACACTTTCATTTTAACTTTTAATAGACAGTTCATTGAAAAATAGTTCTAAAAACAGATTTTAGTTTCTGTAAGCAAAACAGTGGAGATAAACTTACAGTTTCTTATACTTCCTCTTTACCCATATTCAATCTTTTTGTCACCAGAGAGAAAGTTTGTGTATCCATATGCTTTTGTTTTTTTGTCACCGTAGTCTGTGAATAGATCAGGTAGTCTGCGAAGATAAATTTGTTTCACAAATTTCCAAGTCTACAATTAAAAATCCTGGCACTTTTAGCTTTCTCTTCACTTATGGCCAGACAGATCAATTAAAGTGAATGACTAAATCAATAGGGAAAAGTCATCATTATTGGGTAAAAAATAAACTTTCAAATGTATTCTTGTGGGGGCTCATCAGTGTTATCTAGGAAGAGTAACATGGTGATATAGATTACTATCTATATGGAAGAATACTGCATCGTTTAAGTGTGCCTGGGTCGATGGAAGTTAGGGCACTCTATGATCTTGGACTGCTGGATGGGTACTTCAAAAGCAGAAGAGGAACCCTTGTCTTAGGAAATGACCTTCTTTAACTCAATCAAGATGCAGACTTAACTGAAAGGAGAACTACATCTCTGAGGCTCCCATAACCTAATTTCTTTGGAGTATAATTCAGTCTCCACTTATTGAGGGCCTACTGCTTGGCAAGAACTGAGATGGTAACTACAGACACGAGGATGAATATGATATATGTTCTGGCCTCAAGGAGCTTACAGTATAACTGAAGGGACAGATAAGAACAAACAGTTGGCTTTAATCCAGGACAGCCACCATGTTACTGAACAAAGGTGTCCAAAGGAAAATTAAAAAGACTACAACTTAATTTTAATATGCCTTGCCAAAATAGATGGTAGTATGCTGTGACTAAGTTTTGGGACAAAAATAATCTATGTCTTGAAAGTAGCATATGTTTACGTTGATTTCCATATTTATTTTAACTCTGACAAAAATTTTTTGACAATGTAGGAACCTATTATTATGAATTAATATATAATGCCCCATACTAATGAAACCTACAGTTAATTCAATTCTCAAAGGTCATAGGGTAATTTTTTAAATGAAATATAACTCATTTTACACTTTAACATATTTAAAATATCAAATTTGTCTTTTAAGAAACCTAAATCTGTAAGGTACATTTAAAGGAAATGTACAGAAGAGGGAGGAAATGGAGACTGAACAATATACATAATATCTATTCAACAATTAAAAGTTTATAAATCGCTTTAACAAAATACATTTCAATTCAAAAGGTAATTTTGAATCTCCGATAATGAATATTTATTATCATATGGTTGTATGATACAAAGGAACACAGGGCTGTTAATGATAACCATGGCTTCACTGCCTTGACCTATAGGAGACAACTGGGCTATTTCAGTAGCCAATCCTTGCTGACTTACAGTAAGACCCAAGAAAGGTCTGAGATTTTATCCTCTAAGTTAAGCATGAATAATAGATTCTAGTTCTTGTTCTGGAGGGGCTGCATGAGGGCAATCAATCTACTTGTCCTATTTGTCTCCATCAACATTCTGGTGGCATTTGTCTACCTCACTGAATGTCTAAGCAATAGTTACAGAAATGGGAATGGAAAAGACAGGCAGAGGTGTTGATGGGTATTTCACATGGGAAATGCAGAAGCTGGAGGCAAACCCTGCTGTTTATGGTACATTTCCTGGTCAGTTTAAGGGGAATAGAGATTGAATCATGTGAGAGCTGCCTGGTGGGGAATGGCAGATTCAACAGAAAATTAAATTTAGGATGGATCCTTGCAACAATTTGGGAGAGCTATTTTTTTTTTTTTCATGTAAAACTGAGATGCCACAGGAGCCAGGCAAACTGAGGGCTTGAATATACCCTTTCTATTTGATAAGTGAGTCTGTAGGACTCTTTTTCACATTGTTAGTCACTGAGTTTGAGTTGACACACCCCAGAATGAAAATGGCAGGCCAAACAGTCACAAAACCTCCATGGGTAACGAGTTCAATTTTGACAAGAGCTCAATAGCAAGCTAATAGCTGCTTCACAAAAGATGTGTACCTGGGAGGGGTATACCTTGCATGTTAGGAAGATAACCTGTCCAAACTCCCAAAGAGGAACTGCAAGTAAAGCATGTCTTCTTTTCCCAGAGTCTCTAGTCAGTAAAATTATTAGTCACAGAGACTTGTATCTCACAGGTCTGTTCGGGATGTGAGCTCCAGGTGTAGAGAGCACACCACAGCTTAATGGACAGTTTCAAATGCAGTGTATTGGTTAGGGCCTCAGTGAAAGGATGCTAATTTTTGGATGAACTGAAATGAAGGTGTAAGTAGAATGTCCAAGTAAGGTCCATACTATCTCCAGTACCCAAAGATTTTTTTGTCGATTGGAGTTGAATAGACAGCAGTTTTTCTTTGACTGCCAAGGGGACTGAATATTGCAAATCTGCCCATATAGTCCCAAGAAAATTTATTTGACAAGCAGAGCCCTGATTTGTCAGGGTTTATCAGCCACCCTGGCTAGTGGAAGTATGATAACACCATAGTCAAGGCATTGTTAACAGAAGCTTCTGACTTTGTCATCAGCAAGATATCATGATATAGTTCAAGCTTTGTACAATAGAGGGTAGAGGAACTCACACTACCCACCTACTGATGGCAAATGGCAGAGGAATTTAGCTACCCCTGGCAATAGCCTGTAGTAACTTGGGGAGTTACTACAAATGTATATTGGTGGCCATGACACATGAATGTAAGTTAGTGTTTTATCTCAGGAACCAGTGGGATAGAAAAAAAGGCATTGACACTGTCCAAGATAGCACAGCAAATGTTTAGTCTGTGCAGTGGACTCAATAAAATGAGTAGTTAATGATAATTTATTCTAAGCTTCCAGTCCTTGGTCTTTTTCACTGGTCATACATGGCTGTTGCATTAAAATATTGCATCTCTTACTGCCCATATTGCCTTGAAGTCTAATCTGGGCTGTAGTTTCCCTTTTTCCTCTCAGGATTTTATGCTTTTTCTGTTGGACCATCTGGGAAGAAACAAGGAGAGGGCTAGAAGGTGATTTACATGGGCCATTAGCACTTCTCTACATGTGGCTTTTCCCAATTGTGATAATCTTCTCAGGCACTTAATGGATGATGAAATATAAGCATATCACACATTAATTCCTACTATACAATCAGATGTGTAAACCACAAAAATATTACATTAAATTTGCCCAGAGTTGTCCATCAACAAGATCATGTTAGCTTGCCTTTTCCACTGAATTCTACTTAAATGCCATTAGCTGAATCTGAGTGATATCAATTTGGGACAAAATAGATCCAGGTAAGAGAGCAACATGGGCATCCACATTTAACATAGCCATAAAAGTCTGACTCCTTCTCTTCCCTAAAATGATGCAACATACTCAGATGGGTGCATATGTCCTTTGATCTCTTTTGGGGATAGCTATACCTTGGCCTCTAATATTTCTCTTAAATTATAGATCAAGGTAAAGGGTCAGAGAGGAATCAGGGAGCAAGGAAAGAGAAAGCCTTCGTATGTAATTTCAGTTTCACATAATGTGGCAATGGGTCATGGAATAACCAAATAAACGTCAAGTCTTTTGGGCCCACCCAATACTCTGTATGAGGGAGCAAGACTCTCATAGCTGATACCACCTATTTCAGCCTTAGGAATCGCTGGACTCAAAAACTATAGCCACAATGGGATTTGTGACCTCTGACTTACTCAATCTTGACTCACAAAGTGGTGACCTTCTTTAAGGAATTCACCTTAATTTGGGGCATTAGCTGCCCCATTATCTAGAATAACATTTCTTAAGTCCTTAATGGTTTCAACATTAAGGCTGGGGGAGTTTTCTTGCACAATGATGGTGATGGTAAGAATTTATCTAGATTTCTTAGGATCTCTTCCTCATTCTTCAGTGGGTCAACTTCATCAGAATTCTAAACTCAATCCAGGGCAGTAAGAGCTCAAATATGGTTTCCCACAAGAGGTTTACTATCTCAGGACAATCTCCCTAAGAGAGCTAACACTCCCTTATAGCAGCCAGAAATCACTGTAAAAAACACTTAAGAGATTTTTACTGTCACTTCCAAATGAGTCTAAGTTTGGCATGATAGAATGAAGGAGAGGTTTAACCATAAGACGACCTATTACTTGGCATTATTCCTTTACAAGCAATATGCTCCATGGCTTCTTTTCATGTGAATCAGTCAAACTTCTAGTAATTACCTGGTTTATGGTCATGGAGTTCCCCCTTTCACACTCAGTGTACCTGTGCTGCTCTCTAATATCTGAAATGAGGAGCTATCTTCTGCCTACCCAGTACAAATCTTAATATGCTGTCGAAAATTAGCGCTGCGTATCAGAGGCTGGCCACCGGATAGGCAAGGATCCTTCCACCTAGAAAAGAATTAGCAACAGAATAGCATTTAGACATCTATATTTTACCTATTTCTTGTTACTTAACTAGTGGTGACCTCCTCCATTCCTCTTCATTAAGAGGCAAAAAAGTAGAGGACCATTTGTTGCCTGGTTGACTATATAATTTGTTACTGATTCCCATAGACTTCTCTCAAATCCCATTAATGGATCTGTGAGACCCTCATCCTTTCTTTTCTAGAAAGAAAGCCATGTCTCTCTCAGCAGACCATCCTTATCACCAACATTATCAAAAACTCTGAAAGGTGTGAGATGTGACTCTGCTTTTAAGCTGATATGAAAGCCTGCCACAGATTCGTGGATGCTGGTAGAAGACATTAAGACTCCTGGATCAGAGATGAAGGATACTTGATTATTCACAGCAATATCAGTAGTAAGAGTATCAATATTTTTGCATTGGTTTCCAGTTTCCACAAGGCAACAGAGAGGAGACCAAATCATATCTAACATTATAAGAAAGGGACCCTGAATTTAAGGAATGCAAATCTTTTACAATGGATGGTAAACATGCCTCTTTTTGCTGTAGAAGAAGATGCTATTTCTATCTTCCAAGGCTGTGTGCTTTATAGCTATTTTTTAAAAATAGTTCAGAACAAAAGCCGCCAGTGCTTCTTTTATAAGATGTGCAAAGATGTGAGAGACCCATGGGAAATTGTTTCCAAACAATGACAAAGGACTTCAATAAATGCTTGTTTGGTAGGCTCCTTATCTATGGTATAATAGATGTTCATCCTTGCTACTTCCTAATGATGGAATGCTTTAAATATGTGACAACTGAGATTGATGAATCTCTCACTAAGACAGAAAAACAAGAAGGAAACTTTAAAGCTAATATATTGTATTTAAAGTGCATCATTGGAGGGAGGGAGGAGGTAGATAGAGGTAAAGGGGGTTAAATATTTGGTGATGGAAGGAAATTCAACTTTGGGTGGTGAATGCACAGTGCAATATATGTATGACATACTGTTGAATTGTACACTTGAAACTTATTTGATTTTATTAACAATATCACCCCAATAATTTTAAATAAAATAAATAAAATTATAATGTATATTAAGAAAAAAATAAAATGCATCATTAGACTCTTAATTAGTTACTCTTGACTATATATGTTATAGTGTAAGACAAATTAAAGAATTGAGAATTTTTATGACGGAAACTTAAAATTTACACCTAAACCACCAGATATAAGAAATGTCTATTTTGTCTAATTATAGTAGATTATAAATAAAAAATTATTAAATAAAAATGGGATATATGTATGTTTGTTTATGGCCTTAATGTTTCTCTAATATTCTGCAGTTTGAAGCATGCCTAAATTTTTCCAAATAAGCAAAAGAAAACGGTTTGTTGCTGTTTTATTTTGCTTACTTGTAGACTGTTTCTTCAAGACTGAGCATATCTGTCATCTTCTCTAATAGGCATCTCCTATACTCCAGGCTGGGACACATGATTTTTCTCTGTATTCGTATAATGTGCAAGATTATCTGTACCATGTGATAATCTTACAACATTACATTGGCCTTATATGTTTATATGTGTTTTCCCTACTGGATTACTCTGAAGCTGTTTGCTTATTAATCTTCATATTCCTAGTGCCTAGCTCCCCAACTGATGCATAGAGGGTATTCAATAAATATTTGTAGAAATGGACTGAAGGTAACAATGTTCATTAACATTGACCCTACCATGAGATATTTTACAAAGTTATGTCTCATGAGTAATAACTGAATGGAAGATGTATAAAATATGTGAGCTGGAATAATCTTTAAGAGTCCTAATGACCATTGGTCTAGTTATGAACATGTAAATATCCAAATTCTGATGCTCCTTCCTAGTTTTGTGACATCCTGAAACATTTAGAATTACTTTATAGTGAAACCTCAAGATTATATATTTTAGAAATTTTGAGGGTCACAAAATTAAATGCAAGACTTTATTTAATCATCAAAGTCTGGGAGTCAGATATTTATATTATCTAGGGTGGACTTCTCTTCTAACCCTTTGTTAGAAATTTCAAAGCCTCTGAGTTTTCTCTTTTATCAGAGCCATAGACTGAAGATAAGCATACTCTCCTTTTACCTTTTGCCATAGATATTCTTACTTCATTTCTTTGTCATAGTGTTTTTTTCTCTAATGTTCAAATGTCCGCTGCTCATGCATGCCTGCCTTTGCAGTTCCTGTCACCACTCTGCCCTGATTCTTATTGCTGTTGTAACCAGTACTGCCAACCCCAGGTCTGAGGTATCTCTCCCTGCCCCCGCCTTTTTTCTCTAATTTTCCCATTTCTTCTGCCTCTTATTGCTTATTTGTGTTCTAAAGAGACACACAAAAAAACATAAATAAGACTTTCTCTAAGAGAAAGCTCCCTTTCTTTCTATGCGGTGAACTTGAAGAATCAGATGAAATGATAGTTTCTCTGGCTCCTGTTCTGTGTCTGCTGGTTTTTCATAGGCCAACTACATCTTTTCTTCACTTCAAGGGCTGTGTTTTCCTGATTTTATTTAGACACTTTGGAAATTTGAGAATTCTAAATTCTTGAGTTCTAACTAATTGAATTTTTATTATTTTTCTCAGAATAGACTGGTCTTTGGTAATAATTTTGTCCCTATATTTAAGAGCAACATTAACAAATGACTGCTTTAGAACTGATAAAATATATGTTATTTAGGATAATAAAAAGGTTGGAGTTAATTAGATACAAGACAGATAAGATTTTATGGGAAGCCTGGAAGGTCAGGAAATGACTGGCCTGTTTTGAACATGACAGTGGCAAACTTGCACAAAAAAAGAAAAGATGAAGATTTTGGACAACAGAATATAAAAATAATGTACAGGGAAGAGGGTTCAAAGCAACAAATATAGATTGATAAGGATAAATATTTACCTATATTATAACAGGGATCCATGGAAACACTGCTTCATATAGAAGAAAAAAGATTTGTAATTAGACATAAATGGGTTAAGATTCTCATCTGACTATTTACTAACTGAGAGACCAAAGTCAAATATCTTAGTATATCTATGACTCTTTTTCCCATTATGTAAAAATTTTGCATTATTATTGTGAATGCGAAATTTGATAATATGTAGAAATCCCTAAAACACTGACTGGCACTATAAATTCTCATTCAGTAAATATGTTTTCTCCATATTTAATAATTCAAAAAGACATGATCATTTCAGTTTGTAAAAAATGAAATGAGCGTATTTTCCAATTAAATATTTAACAAGTGACATTCACTCTTCCATGCCACTAGAAAAATTTTGGACATTTCAGAATATTGCATAGTAATGCAGGAAGTAGCATATAATGAGCAAAGAACTAATAAGAATCATAGTTTCCATAACAAAATTAAGTAACATAGAAAATAAATTTTCTACTTTAATTATTACTACATTGGTGTGGTATACAATTTTCTCCCAAGAAATAAAACTCATGAACTGAAAGATTCTTGTTTTACTTAGGATGAATCTTAACAATGAGAAAAAGCCAGATAAGCTACAAAATCATAACTTTTCTTGAGCCCATCAGAAAACTAAGTTCATAGGGCAAATAGATTTCCAGAATTGCTAACCCGTGGGTAGATCTCTTCTGAAGAAATGGGTCATGGCGATGGTGTCATATGTGGCAGAGAACAAAATAACACCTGGCTGCCATACAAATGACTAAAAAGAAGTCAGCTTAAACTTTAACAAATTGTAAAAGTTTGAGCATGAGCTAAAATGACTATATAAAATCTCTGGTCATTCGTGACACAAGGGGAGTTGGAACTCACTCACTAATGCTTTTACGTGGACTTCCATCAGGTGCTTATCAGAAATATTGGAAGCAGGGTGAGAGACAAAAGGGAGTTTCCTTCAGTAATGTAGATGCAGATTAGAGGTTTGGCCATCACTGTAGGTAAAGCAAAAAATCCCACTCTATTTCAGCCCCAGCCTCCATTATATGCACAAGGCAGTTCTATAGGAATTTGAAGTCTTTAGTGCAGTGAAGCTCTACTTATAATTAGATTAACTCAGTGCCCCAAACTAATGGTCTTAGAATAGATGAGGCATGCTCATTTTTCAGGCATAAGTATGTTTCACAAGTCTCACTTGTTTTACACTTGATGTTTGTCATTTAATATTAAATGAGAAACTATATCAACCCATTGTCAAGAGTCAAAGCAATGGAGAAAACCAGACTCAGGATGATCCAGAGTTGGAATTATAAAACAAGGACTTTAATATTGCTATTATTAATATGTTAAAAGACCTAATGGAATGGGTGAACAATATACATAAACAGATGGAGAATTTTAGGAGGAAAAATGGAAACTATAGGAAATAGTCAAATGAAGATGCTGGAAATAAAAGAAAATGACCACAAATCACAAATTCCTTCAATATCCTTATTAGTAGCCTCAGTATCTCCGAGAAAAGGATCTGTGAACTTGAAGATAGGTTATTAGATATTAGCCAAACTGGAAAAAAAAAAAGCAGATAAAAAGAATAAAAGGCAAACAGAAACAAAAAATCAGAACAGAGCATTTAAGAGTTCAGAGACAACATAAAATGGTCTATTATTACATGAAATTGGAATTCTAGAAGAAGAGAGAGAACAAAGCAGAAGAAATATCTGAAGAGATAGGAGAAACTTTCTTTACAAAACCAAGCACTGAGCTAGATTTTTCTTGAGAATTTTAAAAAATAATGCAAGTCATCAGATCACATATCCAAAAAGGCAAGAGACCTCCAAATCAAATAACTTAAACTAACAAACAATTAAAGTACATACACACCCCTCTACTTATCATATTTAAACTACAGAAAATCAAAGATGAAAAGAAAGCAGCAAAAACTGTACTACAAGATATGTTAAAATGTTCTTCATGTGATAGGAATAAGAACCAGACAGAAACATGAATCTACATAAAGACATGAAGAACTCCAGTATATGGTAAAAATAAAAGTAAATATATAAGATCGTTTAAAGTTTTAATTGCTCTAAAAGATAATTTTCTAAAACAGCAATAGTAACAATATATTGGAGATTTGTAACGAATGTAAAAGTAAAGTGTATGTCAATGATACCTCAAAAGTTACACAGTACATGATGATTATTTCACTTATTTTTTTAATTCTTTGCCATTTGAACATTAGTACATATGTTTGTAAACAAATAACTTAATTTGTGCAAATAATATTTTCATCATTCTGGAACATTGATACACATTATTTCATTTGATCTTCATTATAAAGCCTATTATTGTGACAGACTTTTAACGCTGATTAGTAGGTAAGAATATGGAAATTCAAAGAGATTGCATGGCTTGCTGGAGCAACTATGTGCTGGAGCCAAGACTAGAAATCATATACAGAGGCAGCTTACCTGCATACGGAGTTAGAATAGCTGCCCCGCAAGAATATAACATAGTGCAGCGACTTGGACGATTAAAAGATTATCTGCCCTCACCAACTGCATACTACTTTTTTAACAGATGATGTATCCTTAGATGGTACTACAGAATATTTGTACCCTAGTAACTTATAAGAAAATATACTTCGACCCCACTCTATCTAGTAGTCATTAAAAGCTTAGTTATGTAAATTAAAATTTTGGGGAAAATTGACTATAGTTCTAGGGTAGTTGGTCCAAAATTTAGCTACTTCCAGTTGCCAAGCCTCCAGTGTAAGTGAGTGAAGTGGGTCTGGAATAAGACACGGTTCTTGGTGGGAAGTGGAGTAATGGAAGTCATTGGCCTCATCAAAGGTGCTACTCCAAGCGGACTTACAGGTCCAGGCTGGTTTGCAAAGTGTTTCTTATGGGCCTATGATAAATGTAGAAACTAAAAGGAAGCATTTAGAAAATTTTATAGCAAGTTAAAAGTAATTTATGTCTCTTAAATATAATAATAGAAAATATGAGCTCATATGTTTGTCTTTTTCATTTATTTTTGTCTAGTAATTTATTTGTAATTATATTGTACAAAACTATTGATTCATGAAGGATAGGACATTTGTAAACAAAACTAATGCTTCACTGTAGTTAGTTTGAGAAGCACTGGTCCCTAGGCATTCAAACTAACGAAATAAAAGTAAGACAAATGCAACAGATCTGTGGGCAAACTTGGCCTGTGGCTTTTCAATTTCTAATCTTGCCTTTAGATATTCTAAATGTGAGACATATGCAACTGGAATGCATTGTTCTCACCTCACCCAGAACTGATTTTACTGAACTATACTATTACGTTTTCAGTCTACATTGATCCCTACGGAACATACTCCTGCATTTAAAATGAATATATTTTGAAAAATCCAGTTCACTACATTACACAGGGCCCTTTTACAATGATCTGCAGAAGAAATTTTCTCATACTTTTTCAGAAGAGTCATACTGATTTTATTACTGGTGATAATAAATAAGTAATTATCTCTTCCAATGATTGCTAAGAAGCTCAGAGCCAAAATTTCTGTCCCTATAACTATAAAGAGGCTTACGATATATATATTTAAAATTATATTATTTAATATATGAATGTTCTTGATTAATATCATGTCTCTTATTTGGTCAACAATTTTTTTCTCATAAGGCATTCATAATTGTAGCAAAGTAAGGAAAACTAGAAAGATGATAAGGAAGGAAGGAAAGAAAGAAGAAAGGAAAGATGGAAGGATGGAAGGGAGGGAAGAAGGAAGTGAGAGGAAGGAAGGGAGGAAAGAATACTAGACTATGTTTGTATTGCTTATTAAATATCTGAAAAAATTCGAAGTACATTAGTTCTTTATTACGTTTTACTCTCCTTGATAACTAGTTGCAAATATTCTTTTAAAAATAAATATTGGAAATTTCAATCTTAAAAATAAATGGGGGAAATTTACTATAATTTTCTATATATAAAAGTAGGCAGTAAAATTTATCCATGTTTCCTCCATTCAGAACTGTCTATTCCTAACCAGGTACGAAAATTTAGAGTCACTTCATCATTATTTCCATGTCCATGTGGTCTCATGATGTTTCAGGTTTCCGATTTAAGCCAGGCCCTGTCTGTAGACAGGCTGTGTAACAGGAGACATAACAGCATCCTACTGAAATATGCTTTTATTCCTAATGGCAACCTGAGGAATAGATGAACCGTATATATTATTAAAGCAATTGTAAGAAAACTTCAGGCCAGATTTGCATTCCGTTCAACTCGTTATGACAATTTTGTGATTCCCAGCAAGAAGTTTCTATGCTGCTAACCAGGAAAAGAGTCCAACCTATTAAGAAAAATTACATGTGGTTTCCAGCTCTCTACAATAGGAGCTGAAATTTTGTATAATTAATTATACCTTATGCAGATAAAAAGAAAAGAAGTTTAACAGCAAACCACTCTTTTGGTAAAAGTATGAAAAATATTGAAAGCCAGTTTATTATCAGTAGTTTCATAACCATTGCTAAGCTTTGTTCTAAGATTTTGAATATACTGAGTTGAATTTCATGGAAGAAAAAGTAATTGTACCTCACCTCTAAGACTCACTGGGAACTTCTTGATTACTAATTAAAGCTGCGAAGTAGTTAGTGAACTTGTATTGAATAGGAGCATTTTTCTGGCTGATGAGACAGAGCCACTTCTAACATGGGTGTAGCAATCCATAGATAGAATTAAAATTGCTTATAAAAGAAAATGACTCCTCATTCAGTTGAAACAGCAGGGTCCAGAAAACATACAAGTCACAATTAATTACCTACCCTGGAAATTGCCCAAATCCTTAAAATTTCCCTTCATCCTAAAATTATTATCCTGAACCACAAAATTATTATCCTATTGATGTAGACCAGATATAAATAGCCCAGAATGAATTAGAAAGTTCATTTTCAAACCAAAAAGTTATGCAGATGAGCTCTTGTCTCAAATTTGATATTAACAAAATCTAAACATACTTATAGACACTCAAATATATCCTCACATACATACATACTTATGTATATAAAAACACACAATGACAAATATATACATGCAAATTCAGTACATACACATATACATACTCTTGTAAATATATTTATACATAATACATATCCATAAACATATATGTGAACACATACAGACACACTCACATATGCATGTATCACTTATTTAAATATTCAGAAACATTTAAATTATTAAATTTTCTAAATTCATAAAATGTCAATTCCTAAATTTGCTGTAAAGACAAACACAAAGACTCTCAACTTGGGAGGGGAAACCATAGGACAAACAAAACGACAGGAAAGATAAACCCGATACAGAGCTAGTTGAGCAGGGTAAATCTGACTCTTGTTTGTAGTATTTTTTTGGTATTTTCTTCTTATTTCCATCTTAGTTCATGATCCTTGTGGGTTCTTCTTGTCCTTTGGCTCCTTCCTCAAGCACAGCAGTCCTCAGAATGAAGCAGGCCCAGGAGCAGAGGTAGTATCTGCATCTGCTTGGGAAGAGGGAGACATGCATCATCATTGTAACTGTTGAAAGTAGTACAGGAGTATATCATCATTATAACTGTTATTAAAAGATAATTGTATGTGGCATTATGGTTAGGCACTATAAAACCTATTACCCACTTAGTCCCTGCTTTACCTAAGAAATGATATCTAGTATGAAATTAAATCTGCAGAGCAAAAAAGATAAAAAATAAATAATAAATCAATTCCTAAATGAACTATAAAGTATAATTCACATAAATAAGGAACAGTGCATCTTCTTACATCATTTGCTTGAATTATTGTCTTTATTCAACAAACATCTATTAGACTAGTATGTGAAAGTGCAAGATAAATGCCTTAGATTAGCAAATGAATAAACTGTCATGAATCAATTTGGGATGCAGCAGAACGGCATAGTTCTTTATCAAACACCACTCATAGGGGCAATTTAGTTCTGTAATTAGGAAACCATCACCTACATCCTTTCACCCTTGCCTCATTGGACCCAAACCTTGCCCTTGCATTGAACCCAGAGTACTTGTTTAATCAGTGCAAAGGAGGTTACCAAAACTCTTAACTGGACTTGAATGAGCCTTATTTTCTTGCTTTTTCAACTTTTAATTTTATAAGAAAGATTTGTTTCAGCAGCAACTGCCTATTGCTCACAAAGCAGAAGCATGAGATAAATGGATTGGAAAACTAGAAGGTACCAATGACTTAGATAAGAGGAGGTTAGCAAAGGACTTAAATAAAAGGGCATAGGCAAATGAGCTAGTTTTTAAAAGCTTTTATCAGAGAGGAGTGAGTAACCACCAACTCAGTTAAGCCACGTGAAGTGTTAGTTACTAAATGTAAGAAATATGTATTGGAAATAAAATGATGAAGTTATCTTTTCTAATTTTATACCCTTTCTAGAATGCCAAGAAGCACTGCTACTACGACACAAAGGAGAGGGAGGAAGGGAGTGGAGAGAGAGAGGACATGGGGAGTGGGGGAGAGATAGATTTAATTTAATTGTGGAGCATTATTGAGTAACTATTATTGGTATGACAAAAGGTACATGAATATTTTAAAAATATCTTAATTTATCCTCTCTTTTCCTGGCTCAGTAAATGTCACTCTGCATCTATGCATAAAAATTCATAATTTGTTCATTTCATCTCTACCTCCTTTGCCACCCATAACCTATTTCCTTTTTATCTTATTTGGTTTCCTCTTATCCCTTAAACCATACATTCCCCCATGCTTCTAGTACACTTAGCTTCTTCCATTTTAAGAAGTCATTTTGGAAATATAAGAGCTCACAGTTTTGCAGACTAATGTGGCATCTACCCAGGAAAACTTCAAAAGTAACCTTAATTTTAGGCAGCTATAATATGAAGGTGCAAGTCTAACCCCTTCGAGTGAATACTTATGGTTTTAAATTTCTCTTAGGTTTTGAACCAAAACATTTAGGCTTCAAAATGGAGATTCTATGTAAATACTAAATAGCTTAATATAATAAACTAATTTTCATCTTCGATATGTCCTTTTTAACTAATATTTACCCTAATTTGAGAAGGTTCTGAGCAAATTTCCATAATGCAAGAATAACAAATTATGAAGACTAAATATATCTCTGAGATTTGCTACTATAATTAAACAAAACCTATAGCAATGTTAATCTGACTCATTGAGTCTATGCATGGATTGCATAATCATTATTATCCAGCATGGTTATAAGGCATAAATGCTAAGTGGTTCACATAAATAACTGTCATTAGAATTACTTTTGCATAGCTAAACTAACGTTTTGGTTTTTCTCTTTTCGTTCTGTGAGTGGAACCATTCATTAGAAGTGATAGCTTTCACAAATAACGTGTGTATTTAATCAGGATTATCATCAACTCAAACATCATAACATAATATAAATAAATGCTTCTTCCATGAATAAAACAAAATCCAGAATCTTAAATTTCTTTCATTGGATAGCTCTTTAGTTCATCCATGAACCCAAGTCCCAGACTTAAAACATTTGCTGTGGTTTGACTGTATTTTGGGACATCTTGGAGGCAAAAGAAAGAGATCATTCATTGTCTTCCTTTCAGCTTTAACATAACATTTACTTAAACCAAACCAGATAGCTGTGCTTCTCAAACTTTAATGTCCGCATGAGTCACCTGAAGATACTGTTAAAATGTAGATTCTTTCTTAATAGGTTTAGGAAAGAACCTGGAAACCTCACAAACTAGCAGGTAAACTGTTACGCTGTGAAGGACACTTCAAATAGCAAGGCTCTATGGAACTTTCAGGGTAGAGACCATCTAGTTCAATGGTTCATAACCAGGAGCCTATGAATCTCTTCAGCATTCATACACAGGTTTAGGTTTCCATGAGTTGCCCAAAACTGATGCAAACTTTTATACGTATGTGGATATCAACATTTTTTTTGTTTCTGAAGAGTGAGTTCATGGTTATCAGATTCTGCTAGAGGCCTGTGGCCTAATTAACATAATGGATTTAATTCATTCCATTTTCAGATGAGTAAATTAAGGTCCAAGGAAGCTAAATTATCTGATTCACACAATTAGTTACAAAGCTAGGAATCCGGGTCTCTGGTGTTTAACTCAGTCTTTCAAACTTTAACTAAAGAGAAAGAAGTTTTAATAATTAAGTGAATGAAATAATGAAGGAGCAAATAAACAAGGGAATATGAACACATTTATGCAAGTTAGGTTATTTATTTATTTTTTCTTCTAGGGAAAAGCATATTTGGCCTTGGCCTAGATTGGAGGAGAAACTTATAGTGTCAATGATATTTAATGGCTTTGCTATGGAAGAAGGTTAGGAAAATCAGACACTGGAAAAAAGAGAATAGAGACAACAAACACAGAATTTAAAGGTTAATGTCTCAATTTATCTTTATCTCTATATGCATAAAACTGTGCAAATGCTCAATCATTACTCTCTAATGTGAAAATAAGCAATTGTTAAATGTTGAAAAAAATCTTTGATCTTCTCCCCAGAGAAATGTATTAACAAACTATATCATGTTTTCATTAACCACTTATGCCTAATTATGAATATAGAATAGGAGAAGTACAGGTTCTTAAAAGAATTACAACAGTGACAGGAGAAATGAATGAGTTTAATAATGCATTTATAATATCAGTGAAACCGATATATCAATATTGGCCAATGAGCTATGATTTTGAAGTTATTAGGAGTTTCCAGACAGATTAACTAATTAGAGTTTAATACAGACATTTAAAACATATACCTAAGACCTCCATCCTCACTGTAGGTGTGTGCTGCCTTGAACACAGAGCAATGCTTCTGGGATTTGCCCAAAGGCCAATGTACTGTAAGTAAGATGTCTAAGATGACAGTGGACACTTTCAGATAAAATAAATGCAAAATTTATAAACATACAGCTTTTAAGAAGACATGGTTATCTATTTAATTTCCACTATGGAATCAAATCAGAAGAAAAATAAAGATTTTTCAGAACAAAGTTGCAAAAAGGTTGCAAATATTCATCAGAGAGGATCCCCTGTCATATCTAGGTCAGATGAATTCACTGCTATCTTGGAATCTGAGGCATGAGTAATAGAAGACTAAGGACATTTCTGGCTTCTGTTAGCAGAATGTCAGGCTAATAAGGCAAACCACAAGTCACTTTTTTATTCTTCTTGGCATTCATGTATCTAAACTATAAAGTTAATTTATAAAGAAAAATGTTTGAGACTATAAGCAACATATTAAGTAACTCTTTTAAAACTGTTCTATCGTGGTTAAAAAGCATTTAAAAAATTCAGAAAAGGTTTGGCATTTCTTGAGAAGCAATTTTCTTCCAGCATAGTAGCTGGGGAAAAAAATTTGCCCAAGTTGTTTCCCACCACTTGCCGGAGATCTATTTAAATTGCAAATTTCACTAGATCCAATCTACTCTTCAACATCGTCAATGGTTTTAATTGACCTCAGGATAGCATTTGAACAGCTCGAAATGGCTTTGAAATCTTTCCTGATCTGTTTCGTTATGTCTCAAATCTTATTTCCCATTGGTTCTCAGTTCATATTTTAAGCTTTAGTAATATTGACTTGAAAGACCTCTTTGTACTCATTTATGTGAAAATGTGTCTCATCTTTAGCCTGTACGTTCTTCATACATGGAGCACCCTTTTTGGCCTGGTTAGTTAACTCAAACCTGAGGCGTTACTCCTTCCAGGAAACCTTCCCCAAACCAGCAGTCTAGGACAATTAATTCTCACACCAGACTTTCAATATCTCTACCTTAGCACTTAATGTCTTATTCTAAAACTATGTTAATGTGTTTGTCTTTCCCTTTTTACATCGTATAATTTCTAAGACAAGTACATTTTTCATGTTTGTATCCCTATCACTAACCTAAGTGAAAGGCACGTAGTAGGCTCTCAGGAAATGTTTATTTGTTTTTTCAACTTTATTGTGGTATGATTGAAAAATAAAATTACAAGATATTTAAAGTATACGTTGTGGTGATTTGATATACATTATGAAATCATTCCCACTATATAGCTAATTAATACATCCCTCAGCTCATGCATTGACTGATCGATCTATTGATTGATTGATTAATTGATTGGTTTGTTGAGAACATTTAAGTTCTAGTCTCAGCAAATTTCAATTATATAATACAGTGTTATCAGCTATAATCACCATGTTGTACATCAGATTCTCAGACATTATTCATCTTAAAGATAAAAATTTCCACCCTTTTATCAACCTCTCCCTACTTCCCCTATCCCTCAGCCTCTGGCACCATTTTTCTACTCTCTGTTTCTATGAGTTTTACTTTACCTTTTTTTTTTTTTTCTTAAGATTCTACACATAAGTGATACCCTACAGTATTTGTCTTTCTCTATCTGGCTTATTTCACAAGGATGCCCTCATGGTCCATCCATGTTGTCATAAATGGGAGAAATTTCTTCTTCCTAAAGGCTGAATAATATTCATGTGTGTGTGTGTGTGTGTGTGTGTGTGTGTGTGTGTCACATCTTCTGTATCCATTCATTGGTTGATGAACATTTCAGTTGTTTCCATATTTGGGTTATTGTGAATAGTGCTGCTAATGAAAATGGGAGTGCAGATAGCTCTTCAAAATCATATTTTGATTTCTTTTAAATATACACCCATAAGTGGAATTGCTGGGCCATATGGTAGTTCTACTTTTTAATTTTTGAGGAACCTCAGTGTTGTTTTAGATAGTGACTGCATCAATTTACATTTCCACCAACAATGCACAGGGATTCCGTTTTCTCCACACTTGTTACCTCTTGTATTTTTGATGACAGGTTTGAAGTGACATCCCACTGTGGTTTTGGTTTGCATTTCCATGATGATCAGTGATGTTGAGCACCTTCTCATGTACCTATTGACCATTTTTATGTCTTTGAAAAAATTTCTATTTAGATCCTCTGCTCATTTTTTAATCGGATTTTTTTTTTGGTGCTATTGAGTTGTATGAGTTATTTATATATTTTGGATATTAACCCCTCATCAGATATATGATTTGCAAATGTTTTCTCCCTTTCAGTACATTGCCATTTTATTTTGTTGTGGGTTTCATTTGTTGTGAAGAAGGTTTTTTAGTTTGATGTAATCTCATTTGTTTATTTTTGATTCTGTTGCTTTTGCATCACATTAAAAAATCATTGTCAAGATTGATGTCAAGAGAGGAAATATTTGTTTAATTGAACTGAACACCACTCAATTATATATGCCATTGGTGGAAACCAAGGTGATAGAGTTCAACTAGTGCCAATTATGTGAACTTCAGGCATGAAACATAGGAAGAATTTCACAGTCTTCGGAGCATGTTTACGGTGATGGCCATTCTTTCTTCAGCAACAATCTAGTCTATGCTTACTGCCAGTCTCCATTAGCTCCCCATCAATTCATGAATATGACTCTAAGTTCCTATATCACTTGGCCTATTAACTTGTCCTTTTTTTATACCATGCACTCTCTCCTTTATTTTTATTCTAGTTCTTGAACTTGACAAATTTGTTCCCACAGCAGAGCCTGTGCTTGTGATATTTTCTTTGTCTGGGTTCCTCTTCATTTATATACATTTCAACTCAAGCATTACCTCCTCACAAAGGCTGTCTCTATCATCTTATCAAAAGCAGCCAAACTTTCTGTCCATTTCTTTCGATCACAAATCCTGTTTTGTCATTTTTATATTACTTATGTCATTTAAAAATTTCTCTTGTTGTTTATTATCTGTTTTCACTGCTAGAAGTAAAGCTCCAACAGGACAGAGATCTTATTTTTTGCTATGTCTCTATCACCTAACACAGTCCAAGCATGTTGCAAGTGATCAATAAGTATGTGTAGACCTAATGAAATGAATATTTTCTTTACATATTGAGTTTTCTTATATAATATTATCTATACAGAGTTGATTTTTTTTATTAAAAATATGTGAAAAGATCATGCTTTTTGGACTTTTAAATCTAAACTATTTTCCTCTTTCTTTCCCTTTCTTTCTTACTTTCCCGTTTTCTTTTCTTCTTACTTTCAAATATTTATCAGCTTCCTATTACATGCCCGATACCAATAACAAATACATCATACTATGTACTATAACTTTAAATAAATTTTTAAATTTCTAACTTGTTCTGAATATTGTATATTATTTTGTTAGGCAGTGTTTATAAATGATTTGCCCTTGTTATTCAAGTGTATAACATAGTGCCAGTACATAGTCGTTTAAATGGTCCATCTATTTAAAGTCCATTTAGGAAAACAAAACACATACTATTTGAGACTCTGAAGAATTCCAACCAAGAAGGACAACAATAAAGTCATTTATTTATTTGTCAGCTCACTAGTGCAGTCATGTGGTCTAAACAGGGCATTGCCAGCAGCTGATAGTCCATATGTGAAAAAGCATGACAGTGTGAAACCATGACATGTTCCTGGAAGTACAAATATATTCAAAATTATTCAAGTATTCAGTAATATTATTGAAACTTAAATGATGCAATGTGGAGACTGAAGGTTAAGGAACAACCTACTTATGATGATTCTTTGGATTTGGCTTGGTGGTGACATTCAAAAAGGTACTGGAAGGGGGTCAGGTTTGTTGGGGTTGATGTTGCAGCACTTTCTCTGCACTACCTGATCATTTTGTTTGTTTTTGTTAATACATAAAAGGTGTGGTGGGAAGATGGGAGAGAAAGAGAAATCAGTCCACCAGAATTCTCAGGTTTTGAACTAAAGTGTTTTTTTCTTTTCCTGCCACTCACTGTCCGCTCTGCACCATCAATGGCCCAGTCCCTTAGTCTTTCTTCTTTCTTATACTTGGCCAGTATGCCCCCTAATGTGTGCTTACACCTCTCTTCAGTTTTCATCTCTCTTATAAATCTTGCAAAAACACAACTTTGTAAATGCTATATATGTACCAGTATCTTCTTCATCTAATAGTCTGCCAACTGTTTGAGGGCAGGATTTATGTGTACTGTGAAGCAGCCACCAAAGTGTCTGTTGTAAAATAAATATCGATGTATTGAATTCTTATTTAAGTGTTCTCAAACCGTGAAAACCAGGGTAAAAGATTTTCTATTACTCTTGGTCTTTCCCTACTGTGCTTGGCAGAATATATGATTTGTAACCTGTATGTAAATTGCATAAACCTAATATAAATAATTCAAAATTAATATAATCTTGTTACTAGTCCCTGAATATAAACAGACATCTATCCATATTAAGATAAATGATTTTTCAGATGGTTATCCTTCCAGTCATACTTCTACATTGTAAAATAATAGAAACCCCGCAGAAGTATTGGCAGTGTGAAAAACTACTAAAGTACACTAAACAATCACATTTGACATATAAAAACATTGATAGTACTACTTCTACCTTTTGTTAATCCCTATGAGTCATGGCCTAACCTTGTTGTGGCAAAACATTGTTGAAGAACAGCATTCTCTCTAATGTTATGTTTATATTATGAGAAAGAGGGAAAAAAGTGTAAATGCTGTAAAGAGGCAAAGCTATCATTGTTAGCAGACAATATGATTTTCGTCTAGAAAATCTGAGGTAATACATATAATATACTTAAAAGGAAAATAAAAATAGTTGGCATCTAGAAGACATATAATTAAAATATTTAGAAATTTTATACAGATTTTCAGCTATTTATGTAATTGACTTCACTTTGTTTTCTTGTTTTAAAACTGGATTTTAAACTTTTGAAGTCTATTTTCTTTATTTCTAAACTAAAATCATAATTCTTTCCTGGTGACATTGTAATAATTTCCACAACAACTGGCTCTGGTTTCACAGTGAGTTACTCTTTAGATTTTTAATCTCTAATAACATGCCTTAAACAGTCAAAAAAATACACTCAAAAAAAGGCTCTGTTTTGGTTGAGATTATAAAGAGAAGAAAACGTAAGTATGAAAAATGGCAACATCTTATAAAAACATTTCACAGTCACACAGAGCCATTAGGAGTACAACATATAAATATATTCATATGTGTGTGTGTGTGTGTGTGTGTGTGTGTGTATTGAAGCAGGAATAAAACTGTACCATACAAGTTATATAATCAGCATATTTTTATTGTCTTTCATGTTTTTGCAATTAATGCACTATTTTTTCCTGGACAGTACCATCAAACCGCACCAATGGTACTTTCCAAGAACTTGACTCCAGACTAGAGACTGACTTACATCTTCAGTCATTCTTGGACTCCTCTCATGCTCTCCCACATGTTCAGCCTTGTCAAGTGAGTCAGAACTAGATGCCAAGTTGTACTAAGCACCAGGGCTTCCCATAGCCTCTGATATATGGCTGAAGTGGAAATCACGGCAAGCATGGTTGTACCTATAAGGGGACCACATCTAGCAATTTTGGACTTGGAGGCAAGCAGCAGAAATCCTGCCCTTAAATATAACTGTGGAACTCTGAAATAGGTATTAGGAACAACGCATGCTTCTTATTTTAACTAAGAGGTGCTAACATTTTTAAGATTGTTTCTTTAAAATTTTCACCCTTTATTTTTTTCCATTTTATTATGAAGAATGTAAAATACATAGAAAATTTAAAGAATATTATATATGCCTACTACTTAGATTTTACAACTAACATATTACATTTGCTTTGTGCTTGGCTATTCATTTATTTATCCCTCTGTCTATTCAGCTTTTTAAGGGGGTGGGCGGGGGGAAGGCAACCCTTGATTGACCTCACAGATTGCAAGGGACTTACAACCTTATTTTTTTTTTTTTTTTTATTTTATGCCTACAGCACTGGTCTTCCTAGGTATTCTTCATCCAAATAATAACTGAGTTCGACCCTGCTTTAGCTTCCAAGATCAGATGAGATCGGGCTTGTTCAGGTGGCATACCATAGACAGTTTTGGGTTTTTTTTTTGATGCAGAGTAAATTGCAGACATCAGTACATTTCTCCTGTGTATTTTAGCATGCATTTCCTGGAATTCAATATCTGTTTATGCTTTTTTTCCTTTTGAATTATTTAATTTAGGATTGAGAGATGGATATTTTAGAGATGAATCAAATGCAATGAGGACTTAAACACTACTTTGACAATAAGAACGATAGGTAACATTTATTGAGCACCTATTGTGTGTGACAGACTCTCTTTTAAAGATTTTTGTTATGTTAACTCATTGAATTCTCGCAACATCTCGATGAGAGGGCCTATAATTATGCCCATTTGACACATAAAGACATTAGAACCTAGAACAGGTGATAATTAGGCTTAATTTATTAAGCTCCTTTTGTGCAAATAAAACATGTGCTGAGCATTTTAGAAGCCTCCATAATAGTGGTTATCGGACATCAGTCTGGACCATCATAGTTCTTGACTAAATTTATATGGTTATGGCAAAATAAAATACATTTAAAAAGTACAGCATTTGCATAAACCTAATTTTGATCAATTCTTAGAATTATAATATTATAATTCACAAATACTTGATGTAAAATGACATTGCTTTTGTTAAATTATAATGATGATAGATGACAGGTTTATTTTGTATGGGTGATTGTTTTGTTGTTTCATTGCTCTTACTGGAAAGAAAACATCAATATTAATTTATTTGAACATTTTCTAGTCCATAAAAATCTCCAAATCTGAGAACCCTTGATTTTTAGCACAGCTAAATGAATAAACATATCTTATACATTTAACTTTTGATTTACAAAATTGACTAAATTATAGTTATTAGTTCTTCAAGAGCAGAGGTGCTATGAATAATTAATCTTTTTGAATAGCATATATTCTTTCTTAACAGTTGGAAAGAATGCTCCTGCCATGCCTTTTTGTAATTTTGCAGGGCTCGGGTTAAATGGTCTCTAAGGTTCCTCTTCTGACAGTTGATTCTCTTATATCCAAGGGATTTTTTTTAAAGAGAATAAGGTAAAGAATCTGCAAATACATTTTTAAATGACAAAGATAATAGGGATATCAGTGTCATTAAAAATATTTTTTTAAAAAACCAACACTCTAGCTTCCTGTAAATCTGATCAAGAGTTGTCAGTTTCTACAGGTTCAAGTTTTAAGCACCTTGAAATAAATCTTGTTGTCTTTGACTTAATTTGATTTTGTCTGCTTTAATGTCACTTTAGCTCAGACTTGCACTATTCAAAAGTAATGTTCGATTAAAAAAAAGAAATTATAACAGTAATTCTGTTTATATGTCTCTGTGGGTAAGTGGATATGGAGAAAAAGGAAGAAAAAAAGTACCAGAGACATTATAACTTACATATTTTTTGTGCATGTCTTACATTCGAAAGAAAATGAATGTGTAAGTATACAAAACCTTTATTCTCGATGATTTTTCCATTATCTACAATTTGCCTCTAAACTGAAGGAATGATTCTTTGAGCAAAGACCAAGTTAAGGCAGCATGACCTAAATAATTGTCCTTAAACTCGACTCTGATTCCTCATTGAATTTTCTGAATTTAGTCATTTAACTTTTTTTTTTTTTTTTTGGCACAGAGAGACACACTGTATTTAACAGGGCCATTTGCATTTACAATTATTCAGATTTGAACGGAGATATTCCAAAAAAATCCATATCTTTTGAAAGCTCAATCATGCTTGATAAAGTAAAAACCAAACATATACGTAAACAAACTTCATTTTCCAATAGTGCTGCTGAATCAAATGTGGGACATAGTTTTTTCTTAGGTTGTTTGGTGTTTGCATTGACACAGAATCTCTCAGCCAGCTCACAGTATTACATAACTGAAACTCTTGGATTAGGCAATAAATTTGGTCAGTAGTTTTTCAGGTTTTTTTCCTGACTTACACACAGTTAAAATTGCATTATTTATAACCACAATCTGTGCTAAATCTTCATGATAAAAATTTTAGTTAAAAACACTTTTTAAAATTCTCTAATTATCATGTTAAAGAGTTACATGAATTTGAAGTAATACTTTTCTTATTCTTGGTATGAAAATACTGTATAAATAATCATTTTAATTAAATAACGACAATGTTAACCTAAGCAAATTTACCGTTTATTTTAACATTAACTGCTGATATGTATAGTCTTACCTGTCGTATGAGTATTTCATAATGCTTGATATGCCAGGTGACTGATATCATTTGATAAATGAAGACCCAAACAAAATGTCAGCTTAAATTGGATGGTATAAACAGGGTTAGATGGGCCAGGCTCACTGAAGAAGAGAATATCAGGATTCAGGGAGTTAGACATGTAGCAGACGGATCCTTTAGCAGGATTAGATTGGCCAAATAAATCAATCAACCATCATAGTCAGGGTGGCTATGGGAAAAGTGGGGCCTGAAATCCACCACCTAAGTCGTGCAGCTCGATGACCCTGGTGAGGTTACTATTGCCATGCTACCATACCTCTGAGGAGGCACCTGCTTTTGTAATCTGTCCATTCCAAGGGGCCACCTTTGTTTTGTAGTTGGTCCAATGTAACTTTATGGAGGATGGGTGCCTCCAGGAAGAGGGTTGTTCTTAAAACCTTTAAGAGGCAACACAACTATAAAAGCTGATTTTCAGCTTTTCATATACTTAAATCTGATCTCACTCAAGAAATGAGAGTGGATCAATAAATCCAGCTTTTGAACAGCTCATGCTTTCTTTGTATGTATATATATATACGTGGCTTAAAACATTCCATCAATGTCTTATTACATGTGGAATAGTATTCAGATCCTTGATAAGCTCTATAACAGTGTCTTTCAAACTTACTGGGACTCATAGAAAAACATGTGCATTGTATATCATTATTCATATATGCATACACACGACTGTGCACACACACATGAAGCATTTTGTGAAAACCATATTCTTAATATATAAAATACAGCCTGATCTTTCTATTTTATTCTTTTCTGTTCTATTTCATTTAAAAAATGTTATAACTCTCTAAATTAATTTCAAGATCCACAAATTGGTCACAAACCAGTTTGAAAAACATTGATTTACACCTTTATATAACAAGACTGTAAGGCTTTTTGCCTCTGTGTTAAACTGGTCCAGAGACCTCCTCAAAGAAGACTCCTTCTTTTAAATTTCTACTCACATGTCACTGCTTCAGAGAAGATTGCTTTTATCACCCATTTTACAGAAACTTTCACCCCAAATCTATGGACAACAACCTCTTTCATTGTTTAACTTGGTCATTTTATTCCTTTCTACTTAATGAATGTACAAGCTCTATGAGAGAAGAGAGTTTGTTTACTCCACTGCTGCATCCATCCCCATGAATCCTGGCACGGCAGTAAGTGATTAATGAATATATATGTTCCATCTTTCATATCTGCACACCTGATCTAAAATTCCCAGATCAGTTTACAACAAGAAACACTATTTAGAAAGCATTATCAGCAGATCACTGTGTCCTTTGTGTCCTTTTTCTAAGGGCATACAACATAAAACATCAAGTTATTATCAAAATGAAGGGGGATTAGTCACGTATTCTGACTTTAGTGGTATCAGAAAGAACATCTCCTTAATAATATTTTTCCTCCCCTAGTGACTAGAAAACCTTGTCCCTGAAAAAGGATACTTGCCTCATTTTACTGTTATTTAATGGCAAATCCACACTCTATTTTGACTTCACTTTTCGCTAAGTGGAGAAGGTTCCAAATTTTACATGGCCTGAAGCTTTTGCAATTTGGGAGCCCTCTTTAAGAATAGAAAATTACAATTTAACCAAAAAACCTGTACTCAGAAAACTATAAGACATTGAAGAAAGAAACTGAAGAAGATACAAATAAATAGAAGCATATTTCGTGTTCAGGGATAGGAAAAATTAACATTGTTTAAACGTCCATACTACCGCAAGCAATTTATGGACTTAATGCAATCCCTATCAAAATCTCTATCAAAAATATAATTTTTCACAAGACTAGAACAAATAATCCTAAAATTTATATGGAGCCACAGAAGACCTCGAATAGCCACAACAATCTTGAGAAAGAAGAAAAAAGTTAAAGGTATCATGCTACCTGATATCAAATTATACTGCAAGGCTATATTAATCAAAATAGCATGGTACTTGCATAAAAACAGACACATAGATCAATGGTACAGAATAGAGTCCAGAAATAAACTCACACTTATATAATCAATTAACCTATGACAAAGGAGTCGAGAATATACAATGGGGTAAAGATAGTCTATTTGATAAATGGTGTTGGGAAAACTTGACAGATACGTGCAAAAAGATGAAACTAGACAAATTTCTTACTCTCTATATAAGAATAAACTCAAAATGGATTAAAGACTTACATATAAAACTCAAAACCATAAAACTCCTAGAAGAAAACATAGTCAGTAAACTCTCTGACACTGCTTTTAGCAATATTTTTTTCTGATATATCTCTTTGAGCAAGAGAAACAAAAGCAAAAATAAACAAATGGGAGTACATTGAACTAAAAAGGTTTCGCATAGCTAAGGAAACCATGAGCAAAACGAAAACACAGTCTACCAAAAGGAGAAGATATTAGCCAATGATACATCTGATAAAAGGTTAATATCCAAAATCTACAAAGAACTCATACAACTCAACACCAAAATAACAAACAATCCAACTAAAAAATGGGCAGAGAAGACCTTAATAGACATTTCTCCAAATAGGACATACGAAAGGCCAATAGACATATAAAAAGATCACTAATTATTAGAGAAATAAAAATTAAAACCACAGTGAGATATCACCTTATACCTCTCAGAATGGCTATCATCAATAAATCCACAACGAGCAAGTGCTGACAAGAATGTGGAGAAAAGTGAACCCTTGTATCCACTAGTGAGATTGCAAATTGGTGCAGCCACTATGGAAAACAGTATGGAAGTTCCTCAAGAAATTAAAAAAAAAAAACTACCTTATGACCCATCAATTCTTCTTCTGGATATTTGACCAAAGAAATTAAAAATACTAACTCCAAAAGATATATGCACTCCTATGTTCATTGTAACATTATTTACAATAGCTAAGATACAAAAGCAACCCAAGTGTCCATTAATAGACAATTAGATAAAAATGATTTGATACATGTATACAATGGAATTTTACTTAGCCATAAAAAAATAATGAAACCTTACCATTTGTGACAGCATGGATAGAACTAGAGGATTTTAGGCTAGGTGAAGTAAATCAGATAAAGGCAAATACCACATGATCTCACTTATACTGGAATCTAAAGAACAAAATAAATAATCAAACAATATAGAAACAGACTTGTAGAGAGAACAAACTGATGGCTGCCAGATGGGAGGGGAGTTGGAGAGCTGGGTGAAAAAGGTAAAGGGATTAAGAAGTACAAATTGGTAATTACAAAGTAGTCATGGGGATGTTAAGTACGGCAGAAGGAATATAGTCAATAATATTTTAATAACCAGAAGGGTATTAGACTAATTGGGAGATTACTTTGTTAATTATGTAAATGTCTAACCACTGTGCTGTACACCTAAAACTAATATAAAATAACAGTGAATGTCAATTGTAATTGAAAATTTTAAAAAAATAAAAAATATATAGAAAGAAAAATTACCGTTCTCTCTGTAAGAATTTAAACATTAATAAAGTGTCCCACTTATACTATAAACAAAACAGACATATTAAGCCCTTGCCCCATTTTAAAGATAAATTATTTGTAAACTATTCACATTATTGCTCAATGAATAAAAATAGGACTTCCAAACTATCTAGCAAAATATAATTTTGAAGTAATGCTATTTGGTAAAGTAGGTTAGTGTAGGAATTTTTTAAAAAATAATTTATTCAATAACTCACTTTTATGTTCATTTAAATAATCTCAGTAATTACGTTTTACACTTATGTTGAACTATTCTTGAATAAATATGGGCCTTCTAAAAAAATAGAAAATTACAAATATATCACTCTAATGCCACCCAAAATAAATGTGATGGAGAAATGGTAAGAACCGTAGTCTTAACTGATTGCAATTGAAATATCTCACTTAACGTAAATTTTACTAATATGTATGACACCCTCCACCTTTCTCGGGACTTTAGAAGGTACATGCAGCCGAGGAGGCCAATGTTTAAGGTTCATTCACTTCACACTATATCTGCCTCTGTTTTTAGTTCACATTTAGTCATAATCTACAGTAAAGTAATATTGGTACAATTTCCATTTACTGAATTGCAATCACATTTTGTTTCTGCTTGAGACTACTAATAGATTACTTTATTGAGAATTGCGGGTATTTCTCAAATCACTCTTCATACTCTTAAACCTCAAAATCTTGATTTATTCCCTGATGTAGCTAATTACATTCATTGAGTGTGGATTTGGAAGTTTTAACATCAGAAAGGAAATGCATTTCTCACTTATGGGTGGGCAGGAGTCTTTTCTGCCACCCCTACTCCCCCGCCCCCAAGTTCTCCACACCAGCATGAAAGTAGAATACAAACTATGATAGAAAAACACTGTAGGTGCTATACAAGGGGACCCAAACCAGACACCGAGAATTAAGAAAGAATTCTTCAAATCTCTAAGGAATTACGATATGATTTATAGAGAATGTATTTGTTTTCTATTGGTACTATAACATATTACCACTAATTTAGTGACTTAAAACAATGACAGTATATTAATTTACAGTTTGCTAAGTTAGAAGTCCTACACAAGTTTCAAAGAGCTAAAAGCAAGGTGGCACAGGGCTGTGTTTTTTTCTGGATCCTCCAGGGGAGAATCTATTTCCTTGACTTTTTCATCTTTCAGAGGCTGCCTGCATTTCTTCTCTCGTGGCTTTCTTCCTCCATCTTCAAAAATCAACAAGGTTACATTTCTCTCACTATTCTTTCAGAGTGATATTTTCATTTGACATAAACCAGAAAAGTTTCTCCAGTTTTAGAGACTCATATGAATACATTGGAACCACCAGAAAATCAGGAAGGATATCACTGGATCTTAAGGTCCTTAACTTATCATATCTGCAAAGTCTCTTTTATTAAAGTCAAATTAATGTTAAGATCACTGGATCTTAAGGTCCTTAACTTATCATATCTGCAAAGTCTCTTTTACAATGAGGTAACATATTCACAGGTTTCAGGGAGTAGCATCTAGACATCTTTGTGGGGAGCATTATTCTGCCTACCACAGTGGGTAACTGGAATGATCGGAATTTTAGAGGAATAAATTAGGCAAAAAAAAAAAAAAGTGACAGTAAGCGTGGAAGCCATTAAATGGCTGCCACCATTATTCAAGAAAGAAAAGACAAAAGCCCTCAATTGATGGTTTGAGAAGTCTTTGCTGTGTAATTTAGGAAGGATTGACAAAAAAGAGCAAGATATAGGAAGGAGAAAAAGCTACTCCCAAGTTTCCAGTTTGGGCAGAGAGGTAAATGGTTATTAAATTGAAAGCTAGAAGATAATAAATAGTGAGTTTATATCGTTATAGGTTCTTGTGGTCATTGTGCTACATTCAGGTGAAGAAGTGCAAATTCCCATCAAACTGAAGCTCAGAGAAAAAGATCTACACTGAAAATTCTGATTTGCATATATTCATCCATTTAGCAAATATTTCTGAAGAGCTAAGTGCCTGCTGTAAGAAGTAGAAAGGGGGACTAAGTACAATTGGAGCTGATCCAGGGTCTGGTTTTCCTGTGAGTGTGGTGCAGAGGCAATAAAGCCAAGTGAGGAAGAGCAGAGACCCTGAGGTCAGATTGCCTGCAACTGAATCCTGATTTTGCTATCTCCTGCTGGGATCACCGTTTGCAAATTATTTAACCTTACTGTGTTTCCATTTCCTTTTCTCTCAGATAGACATAATGATAAAAGTATCTTCTTCGTGAGTTAATTCATGTAAAATTCTTAGAACAGTGCCTGACACATACTAGCTTTTAAATAAATACTATTCATAATTATGGAGAGGCAAAGAGGAAATTATGAAATGGCAAACTCGAGGTAGGTGTTTGGTTCATCTAAGCTGGAAAATAATGAATAGGAAGTACAGGGGCAAAAAGAGTCTCAGAAAATAATCTCTTCACAAGGGCGTGGACTTCTCAGAGCTATCCTCTGGAATCCCTAGTTCCCAGGCTGCTATTCGGTAGCCTTTTTCTAAGAATTATACAGCTAGTAATCAGTTTTCTGGCATGCCAGTCTCCAATATACAAAAACACATGCTACTCACTAACAGTCAGGATTTAAATTGCATAATAAAACATTTATTCAGAATTTATGTATCTGAGTCTAATAAAGAAATTACTTTTTAGTCCTATCGTTAAATCAGTAAAGAACTCCTTTCATGTCTCATATAAGGCCATCCCATTTCAAAATCAATATCCAAGGGAAACTATCAGAAATAGATTTGACAAAGGAATGATTTTAATACTTGTCCATTTGTAATACAGTGGAAATAAATGGGTGATCAACTAAACTGTTGGCCCCAACATTTTTAAGTTCTGGAGCAAGAAACAAATTTTCTTTGACATAATTTTCTTTAATCTCTGTTACACCTATTTTTATCATTTTCTTTGGATTATGAATTCTTTGAGCATCTCTCTATTTTCGTTTACAGAAAAGAGAGACCCAGAGACTTGGATTATAGTAAAATCTTGATGAAAAAGTGAAATTCTCAATATATTGGCATAGCTAACATGGACTGAACAGTTATTATATGTCAGACACTGCATGAAAATACTATATGTAATTTATTCCTCACAATAATTCTACAAAGCAGATGTGATCTTTATTTCAAAAATGAGGAAAGGAGAAATAAAGTAATCTGCGAACGGAAAAAGCCAATCTATGAATCTAGCTGTACTTGGAGATACTTTTTGATTTATGTTTATTTTATTAATTCATTTCTGCCATGTTCTTTGAGCACTTAATTCATGCCAGGCAATTATGAGTTTTTTTGTGTTTTATTTTTGTTACTCCACAGTGAACAACAAGATCTCCAAAATTTTTTAGAAAAGGATTCATGATGCAAAACTAATTACATTGCTCCCATAGAGCAACCTCTCAATATGTACTTGATGGATTTGGGAATATGCAGTAATAAAATTAAGTACTTACTAGGGATTTGACACATGCTAGAAGATTTAATCTTTATAACAAGCATTAAGTTAGGTATTCTCTTTGCAAAAAACTTACGTGCAAAGAAGTTAAGTAACTTATGGAGCTAATGAGTGGTGGAGGCGGAATTGCCCAATATGTCCAGAGGGAGATTCGTTTTCAGAAATACTGAGAAAATGGCACTGAGTTCAAATAAAGGAGGCTATGCAGCATGCTCTTTACAGCATACACTGGCCTGATAAAGGTTTAAGAAACTCCTGTCGTAAGGAAATTTGTTTAATATTTTAGTTATCATTCCTAAACTTACGTGACCATATCAGCTGGATTATAGCAAATGGCACTATTTAATCCAAGCACCACACATCCTTTTTAATGCGCCATCTTCATAATTTGTGGGACCCAATACAGAATGAAAATGTGAAGGCCCTTGTTCAAAAAAGAGGAAAAAAATGTTCCATTTAACAAAAGTATTAAATATGAAATTTTTCCTGTCATTTGTAGCCTCTCTCTTGACATATCATAGTGTTTATTATTTTCTATTCAATATTCTTCTAAGTAAAAAAAAATAAAATTTTAAATTAGTAGCATGAATTTTACTATTATCTTTGTATTGTGCAATGCCAGTCTTAAATGCAAATATGTTAATGTAAAATCACATGCAAAATCACCAAAAATCATAATTCACATTTTAAAGCTTATGCATACATATGTATTTCATTCTTATTACAATGGAAATTTTGCACAAAACTATCTCATGTTTTTATTTCATTTATTGATATGCACACATTCTACCAATACTAGACAGACACTATCAGCTTACTCATGAGTAAGAGAGAGCTGAAAAGGAAAGGACCTGTGGGTTGCCCTATCTTTACATTTCCTTCTATGTCATTATTTTTAGTGCAAATGGTTGGCTAATACAGAGAAGAGACAGATATAAGAGGAAATATGATAGAATATTTGTTTGTGTTTCTTAGAATAACATTGCCTCCTGTCTGCATTCAAAGCAAGTTCTGGTTCAAGTGGAAAACATGGCAACTTGGTTTTGTCAGTGCCACTCCCTCCCCTTACTGCTTCATAGACTTGACACTTTTACCTTAAACTCACTTTTTAAAAATCTCTTTGAACTCCTATACATGGTACAGCTAAAGAATTCTGTGCTCATGGGCCATTAGAGAAGCTGCATGCAAACAGGGCTGCGAGAAATCCTGGCCATGAGTGTTGCATGCGTCTCTCCTCTGCTCATATGCATGCTTCGTTGTCACGTAGGATTTCCCTTATAAAACAGAAGTTCAAAGATAAAGTTATTAAGAATTTCAAGGCACCAACAGCACAGCATTAAACCAAGTATGGGGCCGTCTGAGAGCAGGGCCCTGTGTGACAGCACAGATCAAAAGCCCATGGAGCTATCTCAATGTTTAATCCAACCTAATTTGAGATACAATTTAATATCTTTAAATTATCAAAACACTACTACTTATTTCTAACAGAAACAATGCTCTGTTTACTACTGTTTCCCTCATTTAAAAATGCAACTAATGTTCACATTTGTGGTTTTGTGTTATAGACATAAGCATCTGTGCCCATCATCATCTAACCCAGTGCTTTTCAAACTATCTTAAAAGGAAGAGTTTTTCCTTCCAATCCTTCACCAACTGATAATTTTGTAAAACACAAAACCACACACTTGAATGTCCTCACCATGATAAATAGCTAAAAGAGTATCTGAATGCCTATTTTCTGTCTCATCTCATCTCAGTGGTGCTCAGAAACAAATTGTGGGTATACCATACTACACTTTGAGTAGTACTGATCTAAGTACTATTCTGTAATTGCATTTTAATGGTGAAGATGGATCGTTTTATGTTAGTCTCTAGTAAGGAACCGATTAGAAATATTATGTCTTTTAATTCAATTATAGATGATAAAAGGATACATAGCTGCCACGTTTTTTTTTGTTTTTACATTTCTATCCTATAAAATAGTATTAAAGGGTTTTTTAAAAATCGATTCTTGATTACCCAGAAGCTGTTACCTGACTTCCTTGAAATTCTCTTTTATAAACAATAAAGTAAAATTAGTTAATTAAAAAATTTTAAATCAGTATTACATATTTCCCTCTGATTAGAATTCTCATGAAGAAATGCAAACATCCAAACCCACTGAATGTCTCTGGAAAAATAGTGATGGTTTCACAGAATCCTTTGGGAGACGTGTCCACCTTTGTCACTCTTTCTCCCAATGATACTATTCCCTGCCGTGTTCTCTGCTGGTTATTCCTTCACTCTTTCACCACTGAGCTTTTGGGAAAACATATTGTTAAGTTTCCAAGAGTTGGGCAATTAGTGCTATTAAGCACTATTTCTTTTTTTCAACTTCCAATTGGTTAAGTCGAGACAGAAGCAAAATAAAGCTGGACGGCTAAATATCATGTGCTTCCTAACATGGCCGGGTTGCCACAGAAAGAAAGTAGGAGCAGGAAAGAAACTATCAGGGGATTTTCCCAATGGAACCAACTCGATTTTTCTATGGTCACTCTGATGCAAAGTGTCCGAAAGATGTTGAGGAGGTGATTACTTTCTATTTCTAACAGTATATTTTAAATGATTTAAAATGAGAGGTTTTTGCTTTTTTAATACTTAAGTTAATTCTGGAAGCATCGAGAAAGAATCATTAAAAAGAAAAATACTTCTCAACTTTTCTTCATGAAGGTGGTGTGGAGACAGGGATACAAAGGGAAATTAGAGAACAAGTTAATATTTAATAAGATCAAAAATTTTAAACTATAAAAATAAAGCCTTGAAAATTATCTCAAGTCTTAACTCAGTCACCAACCAGCCAAGCACACCTCAAAGCCTAAGCATTACTGAAAATGTACCAAGGTTGAAGCTATTTTTAAATTCTTTTGAAACCAAATGCCAACTTAGATTAATTAGCAAGACTTTTTCTTGGTCCTTGGAAGAATAAGTTGTATATGGCTCTAAAAGATATCAAAATAATTCAGAAGTTTATGTCTCCATAAAATTAATTTATTTTATATTCAATTTCAGGATTATCATAGATTTTAGAGATTTTACATGTCTAAGAAGTATTAAAGCAATGCACTTTTCTAAATCACTTGGTAATTTTAGTTATTGTTGCAGTTTAGAAACTTGAAAATTATAATGTACAAAGTGCTACTATTTCTATGACTATATTACATAGAAAAAGAAAGTTTTCCATTCTCTGATTTAAAAAGAAAAAAGAAAGAAGGAAATCCTGAACCATTCAAATTGAGAAAATAAATTGAAAAGACACATTTACAAAAATAATCACTTCATTGCTAGCCAACATGTCACGTGTTGTGTATCTATTATCAATTTTTCAAGGTTCTCTTGAAAAGCTATTCAATGTTTTATTGGATACACCAGTAGCATAAATTATAAGTGATATTAATTTATTTCTAGTATCACATTATAGTTCTAGGGAAATTGTGAATATAATTCTATTCACCAATACTATTGGTGAATGTAATATGATATGAGTTATAGAAATAATAAATCAAACTGACCAAGTTTATTTCTAAATTTTAGAAATAAAAATAAAAATTAGAAATAAAAATAAAAATAAAAATTTCTAATTTTAATAGTGCTACATGAAGCACAGATATCATAAGGTGTCATGATATAATGTTGCTGTGGAGAGTGGCAGCTAGAAGACTAAACTCTTTGACTGTTTCAGGATCTATTTCACTGAATGATCAAAGCTCTCAAGGCCTTTTTGGCATAGAGATCTTGTCCTTATTTGGAAGGATGAATGGATAAACTCATCCACTCATTCAATCAACTCTTTTTTTTACTAAACCCTTATTCTAAGCTGGTTTGTGCTCAGTGTAGGGGTTATAACAAACATGAAAGAGAGAAATATGAATCTTGGCCTTTATGGATCACACAGCCCAGCAGTGATTTACAGTTTACCAAATACTATAACCCAAGACCAAGTCCACATGCTAGTGTGCAGTATGAGATGTGTCCTAGAGAGTTCATTCATTCACTCATTCTTTTATTTAATATACAATTTTTGAGTAACTATTATGATCCAAGCACTTTGCTAGCTCTTTGGACTTTGCAGATTAAAAAATTCCCTCTGCTCTTGCATGATTCACAATCTAATGCAAAATAATAATTAAAAGAATCTCACAACTGTAAGCATTTTAAACAAAGGCTATATAATGCAATGCAATTAATCATATAAGAAAATATCTAAAATCCTAAACTCTTCTAATTAACATTCTAATACAATCGTTATATCTCGCACGGTTGCAATATGCATACTTCTTAATTATGTGTGATAATAATGTTAAAAGAGAGCTTGGGTAGATGGAACCTTTTGTTTTGAATTTCATTTTTTATTATCAGTCTGTTCTTTTTCTAACGTTTTAAAAGTTAGTAAAGTGGTAAGCTATTTCAGCTTGTGTCCACTTCTTTTGTTTTCTCTCTAACATTAGGAAGTGCTAAGAGCAGTAAGGCAGACCGTTCTGGAAGGAGAGAAAGGAGAGAAAGCCCAATAAACCACGTACTCCACATATATTCCCTGCATAATAAAGAAACAGAAAGAAAAATAAAAAATTGATTTTCTAAATCACTTATATCACCATTCACTTCTAAGAAACTCTACATTATCAGCAGTAACGATGTGCAAAATTTACATTTGTTGATTTTATAAACATATTTGAAAAGCTCTCAATTGTTCTCTCTCAACCCCTAAAGCTGGGTTAAAACCTCTTACTTCCAACTGCTAAATTGTGGGACTTCTTGGCTATCGTGTTGCTACAGAAAATTAATGGAAGTGCAGGATGAAAAGCAGTGTATACATGGGCAGCTGCTTTTGGAGAAAACTGAATATGAAACATCAAGAGAAGCAGCAACACTCTGGATAAATCAGATGTGTTAGGCAGTCCAGAGAGGACTTGTTACAAAACTTAGCTTCCATTACGTGCCCTGCTATCTGTGAGAAAGTTGTCATTATTGTACATGCCGTTGGTTTTTAGAAGAGGAAACTTTTAGGACAGAAGGGGAGAGAAAACAAACTACCTCTACAAATACAAATAATTAAATGTATGAAAAAATGCTGGAAGAATCTAAATTTTTCTTCCTCCACTTTTATTTAGATACTTCAAGTAGCCATATATGAGGTAATCAGATATTTTTTTCCTTTTCAAGGAATAGAATTGACTAAAACAATAGCTTCATTTGGTTTGTGTTTATAGAAAATAATAATGTAATCTTTTGTTCACTGGGAGTCTGTTCAAGACATATATAAGAAATTCAATGTGCTTATGCTCTAAATAAAAAAGAGCCTCATATTTCTTCGTCCTGACTCTATCACTTACTAACTGTAGGGTCCTGGACAAGACAGAATCAGAAGGAATCAAAGGTCCCTACTCTTTCTAAAACTTCCCGTGTCTCTTCTTTCTATGTGTATCCCCACGCCAGTCCTACTTGTATCTCTCATGTCTGCTGCCACCTTTATGCCCTGCATTCCTTTGACCGTCCTTCCTTTATAAGTCAGCACTTGGAGGAACTGAGATGGGAAGTAGAAAGGAGAGAAGCGAAAAGATAGCCCAGAAAGTGAAAGCACCCCAAACCTATCAAATTCTCAGTGCCCTGCCTCCTCTTTTTCACCAATTGCATCAAGAATAAGATCAAGAAATTGAAATACTTTCTCATCTAAACACAAACCAGTAGCCATGATGGCTCAATCTTCAAATGAAAAAAATAAAGCAAGACATTTTTATCTTTTTTCTAATTAGTTTAGGTGCTTCGTAGAATCAGAGGGGCTAATCGATATTGGGAGTAGTTGCACAAACAATAGTCACAAGGTTCATATCCCTTTTAGACGCCTTTAAAAGCCTTAAGACATAAGTGATTTAAAACTAATTTTTGAAGTAGCTGTTAAATCTATTTATATGTACTAGACATTTTTCTCAAGATTTATTCTTTTTATTTCTCAGACTCTCGCTAGACCGCCATAATCAAGTTTTAATTCACACATGTGGATAAGCCTCCAACCTCTTTAAATATTTTTAAAATCTGTAAATTAAAGACATTTGAAAGAATTTACATGATCTCATCTGGACTGCTGCTTTATCTTGTTTGATATTCTTCAGCATTCTTTTTCTAATGGTTCAATCACAGAAGGACTGTAACCGATCTCCTTATTTCAGCACTGGAAAACAGGAGGCACTTGCATCGGGTTCAGTTCTATTCTGTTACGCTGCTCCCATTTGTCAGTAGGTAAAAACTTTTCCCATTCCCCAGAAGGCAGTACCTTCTGTGAATGGTTGCTTTAGACAAGCATTCATTGTTCAGAGGGTTTGATTCCTCACTGAGCAAAAGCAACAGCATTATAAAGATGCCAGTTTAAATTTTTTTTAAGCTTGAATTTTTTAAAGCTAGAAAGGAACCCTCACTGTTGAAGCAGTCAGGAAAGAAAACCTCTTTTCACAACCCCTGAAACAAGTGGATGAAGAGAGTAAGAGTGAAAGTGCAAAGACTGGGAACCTGGCTTTTTCCCAAGAAATAGAAAAAGCCACAGTTAGAAGGAGTAATTGAACACTTCGGAAATTTCTTTGAAGACTTAATGCAGTGGAACTTTTAAAAATGAATAAAAACTAAATGCATAATAATTCCATGTAAGAAAATATAAATGAATGTTTGAAGTACTAAGTAATGGATTTATAAATGTTTAATGTAGTGAGACTACGCAGTAGCACCCTTTGGTGATGTGTGTTTAGCGTTGGCAACGTTGTTTTTGGAGGAAACAAATAAAAAACATGGCCAAGTTTTACTTCTTGTTATTTTACATCTTGAATGCTTTGCTTAGTTCATGGTGATGATATTAGCTTTAGCGATTACCCTTATTCAATAGAATTTTGTGCACTTGCAAACGAAATTTTGAACATAGGCAGAAAAAAGTAAAATAATTAGACACCTATAAAATTGTTCACTCTTATAACTAATGATACTTTAAACAGTCTTATGTATCACTTATAATAAGAATATGGGCAATTGTATTTACATAGAAAATGTTGGAATAGATTTTAGTTCTGTTAATAGAGCATGCAATACAAGATTTTTAAGTATATTGCTACATGTGGTACGTTTTAATAGAAATGGTATGGAAATGACTGATATTTGAAAAATTTTGATATAAAAACAAATATATGTAGAGAACCATGGAGGTTGAGACCTAAAAAAGAAAAAGCCTCAAGAGTGTTTATCAATCTGAAGGAAAATGTGTTTTCTGCTCAGTGTGGTATAAGGCATCACATCATGTATTTAGTGGCTAGGGTCAGGTGTCGGCAATCCTCCCTAAATATCCCAATGGTTTCTTTGTACCAAGTTTCCCTAGACTCATTTCTCCATCTTGCTCTGGAGTGACTTCATCCACAGGACACCAGAGAATAGTGCACACTTGCAGACACGTACACTTGCATATGCACATACAAACAGGGTATTATTCTACTTTGGAGCATTGGCTTCACAGTGGACTATGTAGGTGCTACAGAGGAATAATAGCCACCTAGCACATAGGTATTTAAAGAGGAGCAATACCTCTGATATAGTGGAATGAGACAGAATCTTGAATCAGAAAAAAAGAAAATAAAATAAATAACAGAATCTTTGGGTTGGAAGGGATTTAAAAAATCATCTGAGACCTATTTCTGACTGGCGTTACCTTGGAAGACCACTAATTTCTAGTTCTTGTTTTGAATTTAGTTTGTGGAATGCTTTCCCAGCCTGCCCCAGAATATGTCTTCTGTATGGAAAAATTGTCATCTCTCTCTCTTTTTTTCCTCAAAATGTAAAGATAAAGCAACAACACTGATTTTCTTTTGTGAGTCATATCCGATCTCCAAAAACAGTTTCTAAAATGGAGTTGCTAAAATATGCTACAGCATGGAAGCATGGTTGGAGTAGGCTAATTGAGGTGACTATTCTGAATGGCATCTCAGTACTGATTTTATTGTGTTATATCTCTGTAATCACATGCTGAACTTTAATGCTAAGCTTTAGTAACCTTAATGCTAAGAGAGATATATAAAAACACATTGTGTCTATTGTTTGCATAGAACAATAGTATAATTTCTTTATTAGTAGACCTCAATTTGTGAAAGCAATGTCTGACAAAATTTCTATTGACCTCACTTAATTATCTAAACACAAAGAATGGTTCTGATCTGAATTACAACTCTTTGTTTAGTGTGAAATTGAACAGAGGCAAACTTGCTTATGGAAAGATTTCCCTTGGAAATAAACTCTTTAATTCAATAACTATCGAATTCCAGAATATTCCAGGGAAAATGAGCATCTAGTTAAATTCATTTCAAGTACCAAAGAATATTTCAGCGATAACATTTATATACTAATTTAAATTTAATTATACAACATAAAACACTTAAAACAATTAAATATAGGAAGGTTATTTTGAACTATTAAGTGTTCTAACATTCATATAGTAATATAATATTTAAAATAATGAATTAAATATTTAGGTAAACCCTTATCATCTTATTCATATTAAAAGTTATTTGGAACTTGCAGCACATTTAGCATATACAGAGACATTACTAGCTGGACAGTTGTTGCACCTAAATCATGGAATTCAATAAATAAAAAAGACCTTTTATTAAGGTTTAACATTAAAATAGAGAATTTAAAAGAGTAAATGTCTTATTTTTTGTTTTTGCTTTGTTTTTGCAAAATGTTATAAAAAACACAAATATGAGTGTGAATACACATTTCAATGCATTTTATATCTAATGAGTATTAAATTTGAAGTTCGTTAGTAATCACATAGTTTTTATCATGGTGTTACAGGAATAGGAGAGATTATAATAGTTTTTTCTGTCTTTTTTTAGAATTTACCTATTAGGGTACATGAATATTAATCTACTTTATAATAGTGTTGTTGAAGCAGATTCTATGACACGGTATATTAGATCATTCTAGTATGAATGTTAGATCATTCTAGAATGAATTTATCTTCTATTGTTCAAGTCTCATGACACTTCTTAAGCTCTAATCTTTTTGGAGATTAGTAAATTCTAATAATCATACTATATATTATCCTAGGAATCTTTAGATCTTCTCTTATCTAGATATTTTTATCATTCCTGGTTTCTTATGGATCTAGTTTTACAAATTATTTCACTCTTTGCATTACTCTCCATTTTATATTTGCATTTACCAAAAAAGCACCTGTTTATCTTCTTAGAATTACCTGCTTCTTATCACCTTGTAATTATGCAGCCTCATGGAACACAGTCAATGCTTTTATATATATTATTCTTTTTTACTCATTTTGTTTTGTGAAATTGGCTTGCACAATGATTCTGAGATCTTTTTCTCTCAGGTTGTGTAGCTACCTACCTATGTTCTGTGTTCCTATTCTTCATTCTAATGGTGTCTAGCTATTCTATATGGTTAATGTTATTTATTTTGTAATCTTCTCCTCTCAGATGCTGATGATCTAATTATACTTAATCATCAGCAAACTCGGAAAGCTTTTAGCCTTTGCTTGTTTTATTAGAAGCACTCTTTCAGAATACTCCTTTCCAGGACACTAAAAAGAAAAATTGAATCAATGCCACTGTTGAGTTACATAAAACATATGCACTATGGATTTTCTACTAGCCAGAAATATTATCCTGTCTTATTTGATGTGCACTCTGGAAGTCAAGTTGATCTTTATCATTCCCATGGAAAGGCTGAATTAATTTAATAATTTAACTTATAAGTGTGCCACAGTTACAGGGTATGATAGTATTCAAAGTGCTTTCAGTTGAATTATCTCTTCATGCTGGGGAGGAAGGAGTTAAAACAGCTGACCTATAAACCATTCACTCCTACTGTGAGGGAGCAGAAAGGAGGGTGCTGTGGGGAGGGGTGAGGAACAGGTAATTTGGTATAATCTCTTTGGAAAAAAAGCTGAAAACTGGACCTCTTGGTAAATGAAGTGTTACTATTTGTGAGAAAGAGACCTTATCTGTGGAATGCTCTTAGTAGTGTATTTCTGGTTTAGAATTGCTTATGGTAAATAAATCCAGAATTTGATTGATGAAGCATGAGAAATATGGAAGTTTGATACTTTCTAGAATATCAATTATAGATGTCTTGGAACCTAAATACCTCACTGCAGTGTAAGAGAAGTAAAGGCAATGAAGCATTTCAGGGTTGAGATGGAAGATGGTATAGATCCAGTGGGTATACAAAGTGGGGAGTGGTCAGTTTTCCCTTTAGAGAAAGAATCTGGGGAGGATCCTACAGATGCCATCAATACTCTGTACACAGGCAGATGCACGAAAGTACCCTAGCCAATATCACTGAGAGTAGGGTATAAAAAAGGTAAATGTGTATTCAGTTTAGCAAATCATTCATGGGGAAAAATCTATATAATTAAACCAAAAACTAAGTATTTTTTCCTTCTATTTAAACTCACTGGAAAAGCCTCAAAATGAGACAATGGCATAAATTGAATGTTTAAACCAGCAAACTCGATTACATAATTAAGGTTGCCACATATCTAGATCCATTCACAACTTATAATGGCACAATTACTGCAAAGTGCACTGGAGATTTGGGGTTAGAAATCCAGAAATACTGGCATCAAAGTGGAACAATTTCTTCATATTTATGTTAGCTCACGTTAACCACTAATGGTGACGTTGCTCATTCATATTGGAGGTCTATAACGGGGAATTCATTGTACACCTCACTGTTAATGTAATTGTCGTGGCATTTGACCTATAACATCTTGGGAAACAGGTGATCTTTGAGACAGCATGGCCTGTCTGTTGGGAATAAAAGCCGAATGAAAGTCCCAGAGAGCAAAGTTCAGGGTCACGTGAAGTGTGATGTTGAGGATTGATCATATCACACTGGCAATGCACAAATAGAATGGAACTGACATGCAAATGCACAATAAGAGCAACAATGAAAAAATTGAGAGGTCTGATAGCATCATTAGAATAAGGAGCTCTTAGCAGAGTCTTCTCATTCTCTATGTGGAAGTTGGTGCAAGGCCTTCACTTTTAAGTAACTTTTCTTTGGTTCCTAGGATATACACTTACCCACATTCCCAAAAATGTAAATATAGTTCTAGTATAAAAAAAAAATCTATGTCCTGAATCAATTTGATTTATTCTCTATGATGCTGTTGGATTGTTCGTGAGCAAGGTCCTATCCAAACCACTCTTCATGTTTAACTTTCACTGTAACACACACACACACGCACACGCACACACACACACTACCATCAATACTACACAATACTAATATCATCATCATCATCACCTCCTCCCTCCCTACTTCAGTCTGCATTGGCTATTTCTAAAGCTGAATGGCTAAGTAATCCCACTATTGAGAAATCTAGTGTGCAGTCAAAGTAATGAGTAAGATTATCTTATATTTATGAAGAAATGTGGTATAGAACAGTATTTATCAAAATATATTCTTAGATTGACAACATCAGAATCCCCTGAACATCAGAATCTCCTAAATCATAAAAATGCAGTCTCCTTGGCTTCAAAACAGCCTTAGAGTAGGGCCCAAGAAAACTATTTTTAGGGAGGGGGAAAATTAAAAAATAAAATAATGTTAAAAAAATTATGTATATATAGTATAAAAAAATAAATAAACTGGCATTTAAAAATAAAGAAAAAGAAAACTATTTTTAGCAAATGTTCCATATGACTTCTAAGAATAATTTTTATTACAACACTGAATTAGGTGTTTCTGGAAAAATTGTTAGTGTCACATGAATGCTTTTCCTTTCTTTCTATCTAAGTAGCCTTGGGCAACTTATAAAAATCTTCTGAGACTTAATTTCTTTATCTATAAAATAGAGCAATTAAATTAGTTGGTCATGGAGGGCTATTGCAGGTCTTATTACCACAGTTCACTGTCTAGCTGTTCAGTTTAAATATGTTAAAATGAACTATTCAAACAAACAATGCTCTCTTAGAGTATTTTTCCTGCAATTCTGCCATTTATAGTATGCTCTGGGAAGATTCCTATAGCCACAAGAGCAACAACACTTGGGGAAATAAAAAATATGTTTAAATGGGGAAATGCCGATGGTTACAAATTCCTGGCAACTTGCTCATTTCTCTAAGGAATCAGCAATGTGGCTATTCCAGCTAATACAATGGGGTGTGATCAGTGTGTCAATAAGCAAAATGTTGTTGTGTCTCTTTGAGCTGCAAGTCTGAATTTTCTCAGAAATTTATATATGGTTTAAAGAAATTTAATTTTAAAAAGTTAGATATTTGCTTTGCTTTCTGTAACATTTCCCTTCTAGAGGATATGTATATAACTAACAGCCACAAAACTGTTGTAGGTCTATTATTTTTAAATTTTAGTTATAAGCCATATGCTTTAGTTGAAAGTTTAGTCCTATCTGTCGTAAATCACAAAACTGATAGGAAATCTTCAGCAAGAAAAATGAACAATTATGAGCTGCTAGATAACAGAAAGAAATAGATTGTTGTCACAAGATAATGGCTACTGACTATAAGATAAATATCAAGGCACAGTCATGGCAAAGTCTGGCCATTTATCAAGAGTAAACAGTTGAAGAAAAGTAGGATACATTTATCAAGCAACTGTTCTAGTCCAAAAATTGTATTTTTCTCATCCTAGCTGATCTGTGATTTAGATGCTGTCATTTCACCTGCCAGATGTTTGTGCAGCTAAATGACTTGGGTCACTGCTGCATTATTTAGAGTTATATAACCTTGATTTTTGAGTGATGATTTTGTTTAGTCAAAGAAATATCTTATAGTGAGAAAATAATTAAGAAAGTAATTGATTTGGCTTACTTTCAGTTTTTTTCTACTTAGAATTTTTTATGGCCTCATATATTTCCTAAAAGTGATTTAGTATGATTCACATTAAAATGCATACTCAATAGATCAGTACAAAAATTCAAATAAAAAGCTGGAATTAGGGAGAATTATACTCAAAATTATTTTAATGTAGGCATAACAATTCTAACAAGTATACTGATTGCTTCTACACCTCTTTCTCCCTGACATGTGTGTCCTATTGAACCACAGGTCTGATATTATCATTTGATACTTGACAGCTCTATTGTCATCCATAGTCATTTATACCTGTCACCACTCCTCAGTAATGGTAAAAGAGGCCACCATTTTCCCCATTTAACATGTTCTTTTACATTCCAGCCATGATAGTGAAATTAGAATCCATTTAACTTCTCAAAACAATGAGACCCATAGGCCAGCTTCCTCTAATGGAGAGCAAACTTCCAGTAATTAGCAAGCAGACAGAGCATAAGAAAGTCTTTATATAACTGATAACTGATACAAGTATAAGTATATAAACTTTATTTCCAGATATACTTGAAAATGGAATTACTTATAGACCTAGTAAAAAAAATTTCCATTTCACTCTCTAAAAATTCAAAGCAGTTGAGTATGGTATACTTCCAGAATCTTGCTCGATTCCTGTACTTACACACTTTTTTCTCTTTTGCTGTGAAAGATTCAAAACCAGATTAAATGAAAAATTGTGCACCATAAAATATGGTTACCTAAAAGCTTTTAATGCCTTCTTTGTTGTTTCCTTCATTCAAAAAGATATTCGATCAAAACTTATTGAATATCCGCTATATGCGGAGGCAATGTATATTGTTAAGGTGAAAAAAAAAATAGATAAATAAGACACAATCTTTCCTAGCCTAATGTATATGGATATATATGTTTAGGTAAGGACGAAGTAGTTCAGTATGACTAAGAGTATATATTTGAGGTAGAGTTAAAGAGTAAGTGGAAAATGTCTGGAAACGTAAGACAACTTCAGAATATGAAAGATCTTGTGTGCTTAGCTGAGGAGGTTGAATTTTATCTTGTAGGGAACAAAAAGCCATTGAAAGATTTTCAACATCAGAATGATGAAATTATGCTTGACTATATTGAAAACATCATGCAAGTAATAGATACTGGAGATGATAAGTCTTTGCTACACTTTAAGTAATAGTTGGTGGTTGCTTGAAAAAACAAATGGATAGTAGAGGTGATGGGAAGGGCATTGATTAAGGATATATGAGAGATCAAATTGATAGGTCTTAGTTGATTATTTCGGGATATAAGAGGAAATAATGACTCAGGGATTGCTTTGTTTTTATCTTGGAAGCATAAAATTTAATTAAATAAACAGACTTTATGGTGAAACAATAAAACTGTTTTTACTACTTTTTATTTTATCACTGTGACCTTAAGAAATCTACTCAAACTTTGTGTGCCTAAATTTTCTTGCTAGTAAGCAAGTGTAATAATTATTTTTACCTCACAGTATTGTTACGAGAATTTATGAGTTAATACATGCAATGGTCTGGGTGTCTGGAGTACAGTGTTAAATAAATGTTCCTCCCCCTACTCCTCCTCCTTCTCTTCCTCCTTCTCCTCCTCGTTCTCCTTACTATTATTAGCATAGAACATTATTATTATCAACTGATGCCATAATGCCATTGCCCAAAATAAAGAATTACAACAAAAAAATGATTTTGAAGAAAATATAATAAATTCCATTTTGGACTGATGAAACATTTTAGTCAAACATCTATGTAGACATGACAAGTATATAATTAGGAATAAAGTTCTGGAAAGAGCTAATACATAATTTGGGCAGTCAACTGCATATAGATCACAATTGAGGCTATGAAATCATTTGGATTACCTAATTAAAAGTATAGAAAAAAAAGAAGGGAAGGAAGGAATAATGGCAAACAAATGAGCTCTCATGGAAATACCAATATTTAAGCAGTACGTAGAAGATGAGCCATCATAGTAGCCTGAAGATGTCAGAGATATAATAAAAAAAGTGGAAAGGGGGATCAGATAACCAAAGATATAGAATTCAAAGAGAAAGAAGATGAAAACTGTATTGTCAAGTTCTAAAAATCAGATATAACCTAAAGAGTACTCATTAGAATTCAACAAATGATTATTGTGAATGAGGTAATTAATTAATATGATAATTGAAAAATTACTGATGACATCAAAAGCTATTTTCATTCTATTCCTATCACATTACTTAGCATATGAATACATTGAAAATAAATATTAGACTATAGAAAACAGTTTAAGTCATGTTAAGTATTAATTCAGATGTCAATGAACTAAGTTATTAATAAAGAAATGAGGAAAGCTATTCTTTGGTAAAAACATAATTATAGACATATTTTTCTATTACAGTGAATTATATACAATGTAAATTTACTCTCAGACTATTATTTACACCATTGTAAGAGTAGATGAGTCAGCAGATTTTATCCATAAACTGTCAGGATATAAACACGTTAAATGCCAAAGAATTTTCATACATTAGTAATAACCAATTAAAAATTATAGTGGTAAAATGATTATACATACAAAAGCAAATGTAAACTACGATAGCCAAGATTCACCTTAACAAAAAAATGAATGAGACCTATAATATTTTGCTTGCCTTAATGGAAAGAATAAATAAATTTCTGAATGGAAAGGTTAAAAAAATTATTTATTTCCAAATTTGTTTATATATTTAATTTAATTTCAGTCAAAATCCCAGTATGATACGCTTATGAAATTTAAAAATCAATCTTAAAATTCATGAAACAAACAACTTCTGGTATGATAACTTGGAGAAAGATGAGTGAATAACAGAACAAAATTTTAAAGCACATTTAAACAACACTCAAACTTAAAAATCAATTAAAAGAAGATAAAAAAATCTCAATGCAAACTGTTTATGAATAAATTATAAATTATTCATTAATTTAGAAAGACAGTGGTTAATGAAATAAAGAATATTTAACCTTATTAATAATTAAATATATGCAAATTAAAACAATAATAAATATTCTTCTACTTTTTTGATTAGGTGATATATGAGGGGCACTTATTCTATTATATTTAACAAAAATAATAGTATGCTCTAAATGCTTAGTCTTTGTCCTATAGTTATATTTCTATGAATATTTTTTTAAAAATTGAAATATTAAAAAACATTTAAATTTGCTTATTAAAACATTATTTGTAAAATAGCAAAATATTAGAAGCAGCATAAATGTCCCACAAAATAAGAAAAGTTAATTATGACAATTCATATGATGTAATACTATGCCAGCATTAAAATTATAATTATAAGAGAAATCATTATTACAAAAGTTTGAGTAAAAATCTAGATGCAGCAATATGTAGCCAAATTGATTTAAACTAGAATATATGTACTATATCCCAAATAATCATTCAACCATTTTTGTCTGAGCTCTGAAATATACATTGCTTTGCTAAGGATACAGTAATCTAAATTTAAAAATTGAAGTGTATATAATTAGAGGCATATCAGATAGCTATTACTCTGCTCACTTAAATTCAACACATGTATTTAATATTACTAGTCAGACAAAAATAAATATGAGCACTTTCCAAAATTAGTTGACCACAACTTATATTAAAACAATGTTGGTCAATTAAAGTAGTTAATGTATATAGGATAAAAGTTTGTTGAAATCTAATTTTGCATTTTATGAACCAGTTGAAAGTAAATAAATTTCAAAGGTAATAGAGTTGTTTCTAGAAGCAAAGCAAGTGGCAAATCTGACAGCTGATGTATCAACAGTAAGAAAGTGCAGGTTAATGGGATTGTTCTTGAGTAGGCACTAGAACAGCATCCTTAAGTGAGGATTCTTGTGAACCTATCTCTGGGAGCAAATTACCCAAGATGGGATTTGTTCTACTTGGCTGGCAAGAGAGAGTGTGTTCTGAGAAGCAGAGCTAGAGAATTGAAGTAAGAAAGGATAATGGGAACCACAAACATTCAAGGGGGCATGATGAGGAAGAAGTGCTAATGAGAAGTCACTGATAGTGCTTTCTCAAATCTACACCCACTCAATATTGATTCTCTCTCCAGTGCTAACTCTCCTTGACTATGCAACCTTGAACTTCATACATATCCTGGCACAACTTCTGCCATCTAGAATGAGGGAATGAGACCAACTCATTCATTCCCAACATGGGCCCCCAAAATGGTCATAGAGTTCTTCAAACTAAATTAAAACTCCATGTGATTTTCAGTATTACAAAATAACAGTACACATTTCAGCTTGTCCACTGGTTTATAAATCTTTCAAAATTTGGGATCTGTAATTAAAATAAAGAAAGAATTCTTACTGGTGAAAACATTATGAACTGTTTTCTCAGATGGTTATTAGAGTTCCTTTTAACTCTGAAAACTTATTATTCTATTATCTCAGTAAATATTTGCAGTAGCTGATTTTTCACATAAGATCTGTACTGCACCAAACAATATTCACACTGTCCCCAGCCCTAAGACTGTAGCCTGCCTTGCAGGTACATGTGGACCATTGATACTACAGTTTATATAAAATGCAATGATATCTGTTTCCTTCAGTTTATTAAAATACAAAACATAGCCTTTAAAATCTGAATTTTTTCTTGGGAAGAAGACAAATGGCATAATAAAAGAGTGAATTGTGAACACGATTTCCCAAAGAAGTCTAGTTTATTGGTATATAGTTAGAGTCAGATTTTCATTTAATTAGAAGACTCGGAAGAAACTAAAATTAGCCTTCTGGCATAACACTTTTATTCTCTGTAAAAGGGATAGGATCATAATTGCTTTCACCTAGAACTTCTAAAAAAACATTTTGGAAACAGTCTCTGTTCTTTTGAATATTGGAAGTCAAAAACAAGGTAATTTGAAAACAGTGTAGTCACTGACATAGCCATATATTTTTATTTTTTTTAAAAAAACTATTTCTCCACTAAAAGCTTGCTCTTATAATCAAATCAAATATTGTAACTGTATAAAATATAATCGATAAGTTAATTAGGTTTTAGCTTCTAGACAGTGTGTTTATATATACAGATCTGCCTTATTAAGACTTAGCTTCTAGCAGAAAGCTACTGCATCACATAAATCAGAAACACAACAGAAAGTTGATTGTGTCAGGAGCCAAGTTTGAAACTAATGATGGTGAAAATTTTAAGCAGTGGGGTAACAACAGAAGCTGCATGTTCTTCTTGGATACACAATAACAGTCATTGACCAGGATTTGATGCAAAGAAAAGGAGAAAGCATGGAATCTCCGAATTTTAACTTCTTACAATTTCATATTTAGCATCCGTGGGAAAATGATGGAAATTCTGTGCTTCAGAAGTGAGTCCTGCTTTTCAGAAAAATATGAGTTTTCTTTCTTGCAGAAGCAGGTTTGGCAAATAAGAAAATTCAAGTCATGTATAATTTTTACCTTCTTAACTTTTAGTAATGCATTCATTTCATTATGTTTTGAAAGGAAAGTTAATGGGTCAAATATTATAAGGACTAGGATATTCTTGTAATATGAACATATAAGTGAATCTAATAGAAATTAAAACATTTTAAACACTTAGATTTTTCAAACTGTCAGTCGTATTCAGTCGATTGCTTTATTACTTGAATAATACCAGTTAGCTGGTTCCTTGAAATTCATTTCAACTTAAGTCCACTGACTGATTTGACAGTAGCTCAATAAAAGAGCCTCGTAGGATTCTAAAGTTTAACATGTACACTGAGATAATTAAGAGAACGACATTTCTTTTCTCCTCCTACATGTTTTTTAGTAGGTATTAACGAATATTTATAGCCCCAAATAGCCTGTTGTTAGAGCAGACTTTGTTCTTCTATCTCTTAAAACATGCCAGAAAAGGATACTTACACAAACTCTGCTATTTACACTGTGTCACTGGCCTATTATTTACTATAAATAATGAAATGACTGGGTGAATGGTCTGAAGTGAGCTGTGACTCAGGGCAGTCAATCTGCTGGTGGATAACATTTCCACGGGATTCAGAAATAACTCAGATTTTCAGTAGCTTTGATTAGGAGCACCTACCAAATAAAGAATGTTATTTCTTGTAATCGATGTTGAGATTTTGAGAAAAATAGGAAGGCTATTTTCTTTTGGGGTGGGGTCTAAAGGAGGAAAAATTGATAAGGATTATTAAGCTGTCTTTGCAAAACGTCAAGGATGGCAGTTTCACTTGATCATAGCCTTACTGGTAATCCAGAAATTACCTGAGGGTTTTCAAGTGGCTGCTGAATTAATTTATCCTACCCTATAAATATAAATTGCAGTCTTTCTTCATCCAAGGAGACAAATATCTACATACTTTTTGAGTTTTCACCTAAAATTTGTTTTTAATTAAGTCCATTAAAAGAATGTATTTATCATTTCGCTAAATGGGATAGAACTAACAAAGTGATCTTTTTGGGTGTTTTTATTTCAAAATTGAACTGCCAGGACTGACATATATTGTTGGCATTGGCTTCATAAGTATAAAATAAATAAATTATTGGCAATGTATTATACTGTTTGATATATAAAAATATAAATACAAAAGGAATGAAATCTTACCATTTGCAACAACATAGATGGACCTAGAGAACATTATGCTAAGTGAAATAAGACAGAAAAAGACAAATACCATATGATTTTACTTATATGTGAAATCTAAAAAGCAAAACAACTGGATTAACAAAACAGAAACAGACCCATAGATACTGAGAATAAGCTGACATTTGCCAAAGGAGAGGGAAATGGGAGAACGGAAAAAATATATAAATACATACTTAACTCACAATAATTTAACAATTTAGAATAAGCATGTTACAGTAGTGTTTTGTGTTTGTGTTACTATTTCCCCTATGGCAGCTCAAGTACTTCTAACAGCAGTTATTTAGTCCTCAAATTTACCACACTGAAGTGCTCATTAGCAAACATTGTTGACCTTGCTTCACAAAATAGAACACTTTTGTCAAGTTTATATTTATATAAACAAGTAGACTATAATAAAGCAACCTTGATTCTTAGTTCACTGATGACTCTCTTTATTCTTTATTTTATTAATTTGTAAATTTTTGATTCAAGCAATATGCTCACATAGCTTAAAACCAATAAATAGTAAAAAAGTCTAGTGAAGAAAAACTGCAATCCCAGTGTCTCCATTTCCCAGGCTTTGACTTCCCCCAGATTGGCACCCCAGAGATACAATAGTCTCAAATATACAATATCAGACATAGTTCTGGTACATTTTCTTATGTTGCTATGAGTTAATTACTCAAAGTTTATGTTAATTTTTGGTTTTGTGTTATGATAAATAAGATTAGGATCCTTAAATACCCCTTCACCCACATTTTCCTTTTATTCAATCTCTTAAATTACTAATATTACAAACTTCAATTAGTAGTCTATGTTTTAGAAAGAGAAAGGTTCATTTTATTTTATTTTATTTATGTTTTAATTTTTCTATTAGAGTTGACATCCAATATTATTTTATATTAGTTTCAGGTGTACAGCATAGCGATTATACATTTATATAATTTGCAAAGTGATCCCTCAATTAATCTAATATTCTCCTGGAACTATATGTAGTTATTAGAATATTATTGACTTATTCCCTATGCTGTACTTTACATTCTAGGACTATTTTGTAACTACCAATTTGTACTTCTTGATTTCTTTTCCTTTTTCACCCAGCCCCACAACCCCTCTACCTTCTGGCAATCATCAGTTTGCTCTCTGTATCTATGAGTGTGTTTCTGTTTTGTTTGTTCATTTATTTTGTTCTTTAGATTCCATATATGAGATCATATGTTATTTGTCTTTCTCTGTCTGATTTATTTCACTTAGCATAATACTCTCTAAATTCATCCATGTTACTGCAAATGGTAAGATTTAATTTTTTTGGCCGAGTAGTATTCCTCTGTGTGATGTGTGTGTGTGTGTGTGTGTGTGTGTGTGTGTGTGTGTGTGTGTGTGTGTGTGGCCACACTAGTTTTCTTTTATCAATTATGTTGATGGGCACTTAG